>NW_012146079.1:6504115-6505138 GCF_000956105.1 Propithecus coquereli | reverse complement strand
TACATAGAAGAAAGGAAATAATATAGAAAATTCAATGAAATAAAAAATTGAGAAAAGTTAACAAAGCCAAATGTTCTTTAAAAATCACATCAACAAAATTGATAAACCCCTACTCACGTTGATCAGGAAAGGGAGAACAGAAATGACCAGTATCAGAATGAAAAGGAAATTATCATCACAGCTTCTATAGACATTAAAAGGATAAGAACAGATTATTATGAATACCTTTATGCCCAAAAACCTAGTAACTTGGGTCAAATGGATAAATTCCTTGAAAATATAATTTACCTAAATCACACAAGAAGAAAAATCTATATTTATTAATAGATTATAAAAATTCTTCCCAGAAACAAAACTTCAGGCCCAGATGGTTTCACACATTAATTCTATAAATGTAATAATGAAAAAAGGGATAGTTAGAATTAGGTTGTTAAAAAGTTAGCTTTTAATATCAACAGGAATACAAGAGTCCACATTATGCAGGTTATAAATGCTAGTCTATAAAGACATAGGAAATCAGCTCTGATGAAATTCATTTCTTCTTCCCTTTCAAAGGCCTGGCAAACAAAGCTGGGTCAATCTGTTCCTTTGCCAGTCCTCTGACAGAGAAGAGTCTTGCTGCCCGCTCCTGTAGGGTGCCCCCACACTTCAGTCCAAGGGCCATCAGTTCACACTTGAGCTTCTCCAAACCCAGCAGCTCCAGTTCTGCAACAGAGCTGAATGCCAATAAATCTATAGTTTCCTTACCAATAACCTGGGGGAAAAAAAGGGAAAATATTTAGAACAGGCTACTTCCTCTGAATAAATACTTTAACTGTCAACTACGTTCTATTTTTTAAGGGATTTTCATTTAATTTACCACATCTTGCTACTGAATTTTAACAACCATCTACATGTTATTCCATGGGAATTCTCAATATAATCAATAAACTAATTTTTCATCTATATATTTAGAAACAAGCATTTGAAACAGTAACAGAAGTAGAGGATTCCTGAACAGATTCTTTTTTTTTTTTTTTTTTT
>NW_012146079.1:6489737-6491454 GCF_000956105.1 Propithecus coquereli | reverse complement strand
GCGGCCTAAACAGATTCTTAAAATTACTTTTTTCTGACTTTTCCAGAATTTTAACTGTAAAATATACCTAGCCTATCCCTACACTATTACCACAGAAAACAGCAGGCACCCTAAAGCTTAATTCTAATGAGATTACCATGCCTCTGAATCTATTAATTCCATAATCCTAATGCTTTCTATTCTAATAATTGAGATTGATTGTCAGACTTCCCACTTACATAACTCAAATTCAAATGAAGTTCAATAGATCTGCAACTGTTCTATCCACCAAGTACTTTTACAGACTTTAAGACAAAATTAAATACTTCTAATAATGCCCAGCAAAAAATGAAAATGTTTACGTTTATGTGATTTTTTAAAAAAATATATTCAAAGAATAGTAACTTTCTCTCACGCTGTTATTTTTTAAAATAGTAAAGCGCTCTGGGGCCAGACTCTTATCTTCATAGTTGATCTTTGGTTTTTTTTTTTTTTTTGAGACAGAGTCTCACTGTGTTGCCCGGGCTAGAGTGCCGTGGCGTCAGCCTAGCTCACAGCAACCTCAAACTCCTGGGCTCAAGCAATCCTTCTGCCTCAGCCTCCCGAGTAGCTGGGACTACAGGCATGCGCCAGCATGCCCGGCTAATTTTTTCTATGCATTTTTAGTTGTCCGATTAATTTCTTTCTATTTTTAGTAGAGACGGGGTCTCGCTCTTGCTCAGGCTGGTTTCGAACTCTTGAGCTCAAACAATCCGCCCGCCTTGGCCTCCCAGAGAGCTAGGATTACAGGCGTGAGCCACTGCGCCCAGCCGATCTTTGGGTTTTTTTTAAAAACCATTTTGTTAGATTTCTGGAGTGAACCTTGGCTTCATTATTTATGGCCAAATCTAAAACACCACTTATGTGTTTCTGAAGACTCACACCTGGTCATTAAGAATACAACAGCTATTATTACAACACCAATAACAAAATTCCCATGGTTATCACGGAAAATCAAACATCAGGTTTTATTCTATTGTTCCTTTATTCATTTTTCGAAGACTTCAGTCAGGATAAATCTTCCAATGTATATATTTAACATAAAAATTACAGGCTTACAACTCCAGAGATGATGTGAGGATCAAATCAAAGCCATTAGCATAAAAGATTCCAATATCCTCTCTAGAAAGGGCAATCTATGGATTTCTGTTTATTTAGTAGAGGTAGGGGAAGGTGCTAAACAAATAATAGGGTTTGTGTTTATCAAAGGAAATCAAGTAGTTTGGGTTTTACCTATGCTAAAAAGCAAACCATTAGATCAGAGAATAAACATTAAATATTTTTGCTAGAAATCAGTCCATTGAAAATATCAAATAATCGATTATCTGAAAGTATATACAATGAAAATGACTTTTTAAAAAGACTGAATGTGGGACTTAAGATTTAATTATTAATTAAAAAGGAGTGATTCCTCTTCTACAGGAAATATCTTCATATCCAGCTGATAATTATGGTTCAAACTATCTTTAAGATGAGAAAGAAAAAACTGAGCAGCAATTTAGTGACCAGAAAAGTGAGCACATCATCCAATCTAAAATGCCTTCTATCTAATACACCTCCATTATTGTATGGATTATGCAGAAAGAATAAAAAATACCAATTAAGCTATAACATTTCAGAGATGTCAAAATATGAAAAACATGCATCTTAGAAAAAATTAGCCGGGCATGGTGGTGCATGCCTGTAGTCCCAGCTACTC
>NW_012146079.1:6485186-6487872 GCF_000956105.1 Propithecus coquereli | reverse complement strand
TGGTGGTGCATGCCTGTAGTCCCAGCTACTCGGGACGCTGAGGCAGAAGGATCCCTTGAGCCCAGGAGTTTGAGGTTGCTGTGAGCTAGGCAAACGCCATGGTACTCACTCTAGCCAGGGCAACAGAGTGAGACTCTGTCTCAAAAAAAAAAAAAAGGTAGTACCACTACCTTTTCTCTCAGGAACATTTAATTCCCATTTCAGAAAGAACACAGAATTCTATGCTGAACTCACAGTGTTACATGATCTTTGGTTAATAATTATCTTTCTGTCCCTAAAGGGGAGGCCAACAAGGAAGCAAGATCATTTGCACTTATCATTTTCTAGAACTTGGCCCAAGGGAACTGAGCTGGCAACCAGACGACGAACTAGGAGGGGCGACAGAACTATCAGAAGAATGGGTAAGAAAAAGCGCTTTTGTGCTTTTTACCTACAAGCACGAAAGTGGTGAAGAGAGGTCTGGCAAAGTGACGAAAGACCTCAATGACGACTAAGAAAAACCAGAGAAAACAGAACAACCTGGACGGTGTAGCTTGACTTCTGCCTGGAATTTTTGAAAGTTAATTCCTTTAACACCAAAAAAGTAATTCAAATATAAAGCTATTTTATGTGATGTTCACCATAAAGAAAAATAGTATCCTCTAGATTCTATTAATGGCATTCACACATTGCTTCTCGGCCTTTTGGCTAAGATCAAGTGTAGTATCTGTTCTTATCAGTTTAATATCTGATACGTCCAAAAACAAAATGGCATTCACAGCAGAAACCATTACTAATATGTACAATGTGACAATCATTGAAACCTGAAGACTGAAGCAGTCTGGAAATTTTCTGAGCTCCCATCAAACATTACATAAAAATATGTTTATGCCAGATAGACAAGAAGGAAATACATCATGTCAGTCCTCAACGATCAATTTGGAATAAAAATGAAAGACACTTACCATAAGCACTTCCTTTTCCCTGCACTGGCTCCTTGGTCTGTTTCTGATGTGGGAGGCCGCTGCCGTTTCCGATGCTCACTAACTTCTGCTGACACCATCTTGCTGGAAGCAGCCTGCATCCCTAACCAGAAACGTGAACTACTCAGTTTCTACTAGAAGGACTGGGGTGAAAGCAATTATAAGTAATACCGATTGCAAAAAGAGCTGCAATCTAAAGCTCTAGATTTCAAATTCTTAAGATACCAAAATTTTCTATGGTTGAAGTGAAATTAATCTCAAATTTACACAGATTTAAAATAATAAAACGCTGGTTCCGGGACCAGATTTTTAAAGCACCATTGCCCAATTTGTAACTTTGAGGCTGACAGGTTTATACCTAACCCTCCCAAAACTTAATTATTTATCCTCATGTGAGTTATTTTTATACATTTGTCTTTTTCCTGTTATGTCATAACCTTTTAGATGGAAAAAGATCCCTTTTTATTCAATTGTATTCATAATAGGCCTAGCATAATACTTAATAATACTTAATAATAGTTAATGAGAATCATTCTCATTAAAAACCATTTTTTAAAAAATGACCTAAAACTGGCAGCAAATACTTGAAGTCTAGACATCTCCTGAAGACTTAGCTTATTCCTAAACAAAAACACAAACACTGTCCTTACCTGGAGCCCACAGTCCCATGCAATTCAGGAGTTAAGTATGCCAAATGTCGTGTGGGTGTGTGTTCTTTTTAAGAAATATACTGTGTTCATCTTTGAGGGGAGAGGTTCCAAGGCTTCCATTAGATTCCTGGACGTCTATAACCCCCAAAAAGATTAAGAACTGCTCTTTGTGTGTAATGTGGAGCAGTCTGGAACAGCTGGCTTTAGGGCTGCCTGCTGCCTACACTAAGGAATCCTCACTCTCACCTTTGAGGACAGAATCCTCCAGGCGCTCAGCCATCTCGTGGCACTGCTGCTGGTAGTCGGGGCTGGTGAAACAGTGCTTGGGCTCTGCAAGCTTCCGCTGCAGTCGCTCCAGCCGTTTTTGCTCCTTTTCAGCCTCTCGCTCTGCTTGTTGTTTTACCCATTCAGCCATTCTGGGTATGAGAGAGGAAGAGATAAAACTGAATGGATATATTTTATATACATATGCTTTTATATGTAAAATGCCCCCTGACAAATTAACACACTCTTGTTCATATTGTGATATTCTCAGAAAGGTGAGCCATGCTTACTACTAGCATACAGTAATGGTCTTAACTAAATCCCAAAGATAATTATTAAATTATGGAACAGGTTAAATCTGGTAACAATAAATTAGAACATAAATATTTCAAGTTTACATTTCCAATACCCATGGTATTTGCATAATCACTATTGATAGGAAAGTATATCTCGAAGAAACAAAAAAAAGGTGGGTGTCTTACGCTTTTTCATGATTGACGTCTCGTAGTCTCCTTCCACTGAGATCCCGGCAAGCTTCTCTATTGGTTGTCTTCTCAATCTGAGCACCAAGTGCTCGGAGCATAGACCCAAAACCTGAGCAGATATATTTGGAGAAAGCAGGTTAAAATGTGTTTAAGGATAAACGAAAGCTGAATTTGTGAATAGTCTATATCGCAAGATTAACAATGACCTCTACTTTATTTTATTTTATTTTTTTTGAGACAGAGTCTCACTCTTTTGCCTGGGCTAGAGTGCCATGGCGTCATCCTAGCTCACAGCAACCTCAAACTCCTGGGCTCAAGCGATCCT
>NW_012146079.1:6483013-6484921 GCF_000956105.1 Propithecus coquereli | reverse complement strand
AAATTAGCCGGGCATGGTGGTGCATGCCTGTAGTCCCAGCTACTCAGGAGGCTGAGGCAGGAGGATCGCTTGAGCCCAGGAGTTTGAGGTTGCTGCGAGCTAGGCTGACGCCAGGGCACTCGAGCCACACTCTGTCTCAAAAAAAAAAACAAAAAAAATCTCTGGGGGACAAGGCCAGCTTCCCCATCATCTGTATTTCTTAATATTAAACAAAGCCTTTCACTAAGCAGCTGATGGGAAAAGGCACATTTCATTTTGATGACTTATTATGAAGATTAAATTGACTTGGCTCTAGATATCAACCCCGCAAATTACTTACTGTGTTTCCTGGCTGGCTTTCCTCCAGTTTGGCAATGGGAACTTTTTCCCTCTCTTCTCCAGGTGCTATCTTGGCAGCTCTTTCCCCATCAGTCATTTCTTTTGTCTCTTTGTCCTTGTTTAGTCCAGCCCCAACTGCTTCCTTTTCCGTGGGTTCGTTACTCTCTGCCTTTTTTCTCTCCTGGGTCTCTTCTGTTTCTAAAACCATCTTGTTTTCCGTGTGCTCCTTGGTAGATGTCTCTCCCAGTCCAGCACACAAGTCTCCTGAAACATCCTTTCCAGAGTCACTCACTGGGATTTGTAGTTTTTCTGGTGATCCAAACTCTGTATTCACTACTTCTGTCCTCTGAGAACTACTGGGAAATTTGCTTGCCATCTTGATGCCATCGCTGCCACTTTTTGGAGCATGGAACCTCATTTCTGAAGTACTAGGTGCTTCTTCACCGTCATCATCTGAGCTCTCAGAACTGGACCCTTCTGCAGTCCTGAGTCCTTCCATGCCCAACCTGTCAGAGCAACAGAAAGGTTTAACACTATTTATAGCTTCTATGTAAAGCAAAGACTTCCAGTTTTTCCAGGAAACAGACTCTTGAAAAAAGTAGGTAGCTTGAGATGGAAAGTAGGTAAATTTCAGAAAAAGACATTCATTCCAGAGGTATAAACAAAAGGAAAAAAATATCAATGAGTTTTCTCCTATATTACATTAATTTCAACTGTTGGAAATTAGATAAAATAATCAACAGTTATAAAGAAAAGAAAATCCTATGCTTTATTCATAATTGCTCAAACCTTGAAACTATGCTAATGTCTATCAAATGGAGAATGGACAAATTGTTTGCAACGATACTCAGCAATAAAAAGGAATGAATCACAGATACATTGCACTACCATGGATGAATCTTTTTTTTTTTTTTTCTGATGTAGGGTCTCGCTGTGTCATCCAGGCTGGAGTACAGTGGCACAATCATAGCCCACTATAACCTTGAACTCCTGGACTCAAGTGATCCTCCTACCTCAGCCTCCTAAGTAGCTGGGACTACAGGTATGCAACACCAAGCTGGGCTAATTTTAATATTTTGTAGAGAAGGTCTCGCTATATTGCCCAGGCTGGCCTTCAACTCCTGGCCTAAAGCAATCCTCCCACCTAGGCTTCCTCAAGTGCTGGGATTATAGGCATGAGCCACCACACCTGCACATGGATGAATCTTAAAAGCATTACGAGGATTATACTACGTGAAAGCCAGACACTAAAGGCTGTATGACATCCTACAAAAGACTAAACCATAGGAACAAACATCACATCTGTGATCAGTAGTTGCCAAGGTCTGGAGGTGGGGGAGGAGAGTTAACTACAAAGGGGCACATGACAACTATTTAGGGTGATTAAAATACTCTATCTCAATTGTGGTGGTGGTTACATGACTGTTTATTATACATTTTTCAAAAGTCATAGAACCAACCAACCAAAAAGGGCAAATTTTACTATATATAAATTATACCTCAATAAACCTGATTTAAAAAAAAAAAGGGTAGTGGCCAGGCGCAGTGGCTCACGCCTATAATCCTAACACTCTGGGAGGCCAAGGCGGG
>NW_012146079.1:6476331-6479968 GCF_000956105.1 Propithecus coquereli | reverse complement strand
TAGTTGTCCGATTAATTTCTTTCTATTTTTAGTAGAGACAGGGTCTCACTCTTGCTCAGGCTGGTCTCGAACTCCTGAGCTCAAACAATCCGCCCGCCTAGGCCTCCAAGAGAGCTAGGATTACAGGCGTGAGCCACTGCGCCCGGCCTCTACTTTATTTTTTTAAAGGAGATCTACATCAAGGTTCTAACCCAGGCAGCGAAGGTAAAAACACTGATTCAACCTCATACCTTTCACCCTTCATTTTATATTTCAGAAATATCATGCCTGTATAGCTGGGATTTTTAAAGGGCTTTATGCAATGCCAGAGATCCCAGGACTCCCAGATTAAGAACTTAAAAATTATATGGTAGACTGGGCACAGAGGCTCATGCCTGTAATTCTAGCACTCTGGCAGACTGAGGTGGGAGGACTGATTGACCTCAGGAGTTGGAGGCCAGCCTTAGCAAGAGCAAGACTCCTTCTCTAACAAAAATAGAAAAAATTAGCCAGGCGTGGCACATGCCTATAGTCCCAGCTCCTTGGCAGGCTAAGACAGGAGGATTGCTTGAGCCCAGGAGTTTGAGGTTGCAGTGAGCCATGATGATGCCACTGCTCTTTAGCCTGGAAGATAAAGCAAGACTCTGTCTCAAAAAAGAAAAAAAATTTTATGGTGAGAAACTTTCAGTGAGTTTAAAAGGAAAGGCAATTTTAAGCTGTCACTTGCAGATATAACATGCTTCATTCTTGATACAGTTTCAAACAGAGGATGATTACACTCTGAGATATCAGCTCTCTGATAACAAAACCAAACCACTGTGGATTTTGAGAAAGCCTACGGATTACATGCTAGTGAATCAGGAGAAATACCAAGAACTGTTCATATTCTTAAGGTGACTTTAGACTTTCCTTGAATTATAATACAAGACAAAATCTTGATAAAAGCGGGAGATTTTAAAAAAACACTTTCGTTAGTAGATTGGACAAAATGGTCATTTTTCTTCACCTAACCTCCATCAAAGTTTTATTTTTTAAATATATTTTTTAAATTTCCATCTGAGTCTGCTTGCTAGGGAATCTCTCAAAGTTTTAGAGCCTAGGTTCCCTAAGAGATATCTGGTGAGGTAAAAATTATATATTTCTTCCCTCCCTCCCTCCCTTTCTTTCTTCCTATTTTTGAGACAGAGTCTCTCTCTGTTGCCCAGGTTAGAGTGCCATAGCATCAGCCTAGCTCACAACAACCTCAAACTCCTGGGCTCCAGTGATCCTCCTGCCTCAGCCTCCCAAGTAGCTGGGACTAGAGGCACTCACCACTATGCCCAGCTAATTTTTTGTTTCTATTTTTAGTTGGCCAGCTAATTTTTTCTATTTTTAGTAGAGACAGGGTCTCACTCTTGGTCAGGCTGGTCTCAAACTCCTGCCCTCAAGCGATCCTGCTGTCTCAGCCTCCCAGAGTGCTAGGATTACAGCGTGAGCCACCACGCCCGGCCTGTATCATATATTTCTCCTTCACAAAGAATAAAAGAGAAACTATTCAAAATTAGGTAAGTACATAAAGGATTTCACAAGACAAAACAAGACTGACATACTACAAAGACCAAAGACTTTGTTAATTTAATACTTATGGCTAAAGACTACAAATGTGCTACAACTAAGTAGTCAACTTTCATGTCTTACCTCCTTTTCCGCCAAGAAGTCTGGGTTCTAAACTATAAACAGCTCCATGTTGCACCGTGTCACTGGTGTTAATGAGTGCTCCATTGCATTTCACAAAGAAGTATTCTACTGGAACATCCTAGAGACAAGGTTGGGTTTTTTAATGCCTTGTATGATACAAGTTCCCTACAGGAAGGAACCTAGCCCATCTTTTTATTACTCTCGTTACAAGCAGATAGTGTATGCTCAATTAACATTTGTTGAATTGAAAATGTAAACTACTAAAAGAAAAAAAGTCATTTAATATGATGTATTCTGGGTATAATTTTTTCCTAATATTACCTAATCATAATATACAGAAGAAACTTCAGTCTTTTTTTTTTTTTTTTGGAGACAGTCTCTATCACCCTGACTAAAATGCAGTGGCATCATGATAGCTCACTGCAGCCTCAAACTCCTGGGCTGAAGCGATCCTCCTGCCTTAGCCTCCCAAGTAGCTGGGACTACAGGAACGCACCATGATGCATGGCTAATTTTTCTATTTTTAGTAGAGACGGGGGTGTTGCTCTTGTTCTTGCTCTTGCTCAGGCTGGTCTCGAACTCCTGAGCCCAAACAATCCGCCCTCCTCGGCCTCCCAGAGTGCTAGGATTACAGGCGTGAGCCACCGCGCCGGCCTGCTTCAGTCTTTTTGATGAAAATAAAAGTCACTTCTTTCTCCTTCTCTAATACGTAATCTGAGTCAAAGCAGAAGACTATAGAGGGCTCAGATCCAATATCTCTGGAGGTTTCACTTCCTGACTTTTCTAAACAGGTAAAACCAAGCTGAACATCAAAAATAGTCCTCAAATTTAAAATTGACAATATACATCCTGAAAAGTGTTGGTAGGAATAAGTGGGGAAGGAGACAAGAGTATGGTTTTTATACTCCTATGTAAGCTTGAACTTTTTTTTTTTTTTTTTTATTTCAGGATATTATGAGGGTACAAACATTTTGGCTTGAACATTTTTAGGACCAGCTGGTAGCCAGTGCTTGTCTCCTCTGCTAGCATCCTCGACTTACAGCCAATCATCGCAAAAGCCGAGTACCTCCAAAAGCACTTCAAAAATTCTCAGATCCAGTAATGAAAAGAAAACCTACCCTCTTCACCTAGTTGCGGGACAATAAGATTAAAAAGAAAAAAAAAAGAAGAGAAAAAAAACCTGCAAATCTTTCTAAACAAGCTTCTGATGCTATAAAGTAAAACAATAGAGGAGTATTTTTCAAAGTTATATACAACTAGGGGGTATAAAATTAAATCTACGATATAAAGAATGAAGAGACCTAGACACCAGTGGTGAAGGAAAAATGCATTATTGGTATCCTCCTGAAACAGAAACTGTGAACAATTCATTCTGAACCATATCACACAGCTATTTCAAAGGGACCTTATTCATCCAAAAAATTTTAAGTGCCTACTATGTACCAGGTACTTTTCAAGTGCTGGGATACTACAGTGAATAAAACAAAAATTTCCCCTTCATGGGACTTACTTTCCAGTGGGGGAAGACAAATAATGAACAAATTATATAGTATATCAAGTGGTGGTAAGAAGGGTAAAGGGGACAGGATATATGACAGGTGTGGTGGTGATCTATTTTATACAGCTAGTCAAGGAAAGCCTCTCTGAATAAGTGACATTTGAGCAGAGAATTAAACAAAGTGAGGAAACAAGCTGTTTGTCTATCTGGGGGAATACCATTCCAGATAGTGACAACAACAAATGCAAAGACTTGAAGCAGAAATAAGTTTATAGAGGATTCAAGAAACAACAAAACAGGCCGGGCGTGGTGGCTCACGCCTGTAATCCTAGCACTCTGGGAGGCCGAGGCGGCGGATTGTTTGAGCTCAGGAGTTCGAGATTAGCCTGAGCAAGAGCGAGACCCCGTCTCTACTAAAAAAAAAAAATAGAAAGAAATTATCTGGACAACTAAAATTATATAGAAAAAAAAATTAGCCGGGCA
>NW_012146079.1:6457308-6475954 GCF_000956105.1 Propithecus coquereli | reverse complement strand
TTTTATTCTGAATAAAACTATTGTAGGGTTTTAAACAAAGTGAGATAACCTAAGTTATGCTTTTAAAGGATCATTTTAGCTGTTGAGTTGAAAATGAGACTATAGAATCAGAGAAATGAGCGAGAAACTACTTGTCATAATCCAGATGAGAAATGTATCAAAATAGTTTTGTTTTTAAAAGCACAGGTATGAACTTATTTTTATTTGTTCTAGTATCTCATCAAATGCCCTTTTATAAGCTTTGTGTTTATTCATATTTGCTATGGTCATGTTTCTTAAGGACCTAACTGAATCCACTCATTCATATTTCTTGCTTCTTATTTAAAAATTCTTACTTCCAACATTCCTCCTAGTTAAGATGCCATTTTTTCTGGCCTCACTCTGGATCATTGTGAGTCTGAAAACTATACTAATGAGATAAGAGTTATTTTCAAAGATATTAAAATGCAACTATTTTGGAAAATATATATTCACATGGTCAAAAACAGTTCTGCTGACAATTTTTAGACTGTATTACAGAGTAGGAAGAAAAATGGGGAAGGTGAAAAACCACATTATTTGCAAATACACATTGCTTCTTCGTGTAACTGGCCCAAGTCTTAAAAATATGGTTTACGTTGCAATGTTAACATTTGTTAAGCTTATAAATAGCAAGCAGAGGTAACAGCTTAGGAAAGCAAGGATGAGGTGTGGTTATAAAGGAAAACAGAGTTCTATCCTGGCTGAATACGACAGCGACTTAAAAAAAAAAAAAGAAACAGACAAAACAGAGCTCTAGATCAAGGGCCAAAATTAAAATTAGACTCAGGGAGACCACTAAATTCTTCGGACAACTGAACAGGTTTAATATGTTAGAGTTGGTAAAAGGTTGCTTAGTTGGTAATTAAGTAAAAGCATACAAGTAGCTTTAAAAGTCCCTGATAGGTTTCAAAAATATGCATGGACGAAGGAGATAGTCAAATAATTGGTGAAAACATCTAAATAACAGGCCCTAAGAACCCGTGCCTTCAACAGGACACATGTGTGAATGCTTGGCTCTGAATCCATCTCCCTCCCCAACCGTCCTTTGGCCTTGGTTTGAATATGACATACTTCTGTAGGTTGGAGCTAACGAGGCTGAGCATCAGCAAAATGCACGTCACACAACCACAGTAAGAAGGTAAGGACTTGAGTCTTAAAGGTCATCTGGCCCAACTGCCTATTCACGAATAAAGAAATAAAAACAACGTGTTTGTCACTGAGGGCTGGACTAAGCGCCTGTAACCGGAGTGAGACAGAACCACCACCACTACGAAACAAAGCAAAGGAAGGTCTCAGTGTCAGTTTGAAGCACCTTAAAACTGGGGAACTCTCAGCCTCAAGAACTAAAAACCCCAGAGAACAGACGGACCTTCGACGGACCCACTCCCCACCCAGCCCTGCCCCTTGTCTGCCTTTTTCCCCTTCCTAACAGGAACCGAGATCCTCACCTGATCTTGGCAGTATCGATGGATAAAATCCCGGACGCAGCACCAAGCCGAAGTACACCGCACTGCTCTGCACCCGAAGCCGGGGCCGCGAATCCACACCAGCGCCGCGGCCTCCGCCATCTCGCCTCGTCCCTGAACCTCAGGACTCCCTGAAACACCGGACTCCCTGAAACACTAAGCGCCCCAACTAGCCCGACGCATCTCGATGACGCCACTACGTCGTCCAGCGCCCCTCCCCTCACGCTTCTGTTCGCCCCGCCCCTCCCCCGGGGCCTGTCACGTGAGCAAGCCCGGACGGGGGCGCCGGCGAGGGGGAGGGGAACAGGAAAAGCATGGCCGGGGCCGATAGGACGGAGAGTGCCCCGGTGAGGCGTTGCTAGGAGAAGTTGCTAGGGCGGAGCTCGAGGGACTGGCTATAAAAGGCTGGCGGCGAGTTAGGTTTCGGGCGTCCTGGCTGTTAAGTGATAAGGCTGTAACTGAGCACCGCCCTGTGCTGCAGGCTTTGGCCTTTTTCCCTTACATCTGTGTGGTTATTTTTGGGTCGCGGAGAATCGTGGCCTGAGAACGCGCTGCTCCCTGGGGGTGTGAAGAGAGAAGCTGCAGTCCCGGAAGCGATTTTTGGGGGGGGGTCACTGCCTTTGCCCGGGGGAACCCCCCCACCCGAGGAGCAAGGGGAAACGACCCTAGGAGGTCCCCAAACAACCACCCGCGTGGTTTTCCCCCCAGGTTTATAGAGTGTTCTCTTCTTTTCCAGAAACAGCTTCCTGCCAGCCACGCTCGATTTATTCTTATGTCAGCCTGTTTGCGCTCTGCGTTATCTCCACTTCTGCTCTGTTTTCAAAATATTTCACAGCAAGTGGGCCCCTTGTGAAAGGCAGTGACAGGAGTGACGTTTATACTCATGCTGCTTCAAAAAACCCTCCCATAACTTTTATTCTGCACCATGGAAACACACTCGGGCAGATTTGCATGACATAACTTTAGGCTTGGGGAATCTGAAGGAGTCCCTTAATATTTAATATGCTGAGATGATGGTATTTCTAAAATGCTGAACAATTTGAAAGCCACTAGCGTGAAAACAAGTTGGGTTATCAGGAGATATCTAAGCCTCCTAAACACAAATGTATTGGCCCACAGAATCACAGTCTCTGCTGTTAAGATGCTTGGCAATTGAAACTTCTTGCTGAGGTGAAAGCAACAAAAAATTCAGAAATCATTTAACTGTGGCAGTATGAGCAAAAATAGAATTTCGAGGCCTGTGAAGTTGGAGATTCTGTTGTCTTTATTTCACACAGGAGGGAAAGAGAGAAAGGACCTCCACTGGGATTCAAGTAGATAAAGAAAAGTTACAAAAAATAATTAAGGGCAGGGCGCGGTGGCTCACGCCTATAATCCTAGCACTCTGGGAGGCCGAGGCGGGCGGATTGTTTGAGCTCAGGAGTAGGAAACCAACCTGAGCAAGAGCGAGACCCCGTCTCTACTAAAAATAGAAAGAAATTAATCGGACAACTAAAAATATATAGAAAACATTAGCCGGGCATGGTGGCGCATGCCTGTAGTCCCAGCTACCGGGGAGGCTGAGGCAGTAGGATCGTTTGAGCCCAGGAGTTTGAGGTTGCTGTGAGCTAGGATGACGCCACGGCACTCTAGCCCGGGCAACACAGTGAGACTCTGTCTCAAAAAAAATAAAAAAATAAATAATTAAGGATATGTTGTGCCTAGAAAGCACTATTTTGCAAAGGTGGTGTCACAGTGACCCTAGTAATCAGTGCAAACTCCAGAAACATCAAGGCCCTCTGTAATCTCCCCAGGTGTCTATCCTCAGGGTTCCTGAACAAGTAATCTAGAGACCTAAGCCCTAAATCTCTTCTTTGTTTATTCATGATTTTTTTCTTTCCAGAGATCAAAAATGACTATTTCAAAGGTCTGAAGTCTTCCTCCACCACAAGTAACCATAAAAAGATCAGTTTAGATCTACATAATATTTTTGTGTCGGGATAATGCTTTGTATCCTGTAAGATTAAGTAGTACTTTCTAATAAGGAAAGTCCACATCATTAATTACTAACATTATTTCTAATCCTCTCAAAACCTGAAGTTTGAATGGAATTGCTCACTTTTTATCCCTCTGTTGCATTTAAATTCCTATTATTTAAAAAGTCCCAAGCATTGTATAGGCATTTGTCATTTAAAATATAAAATAAATATCGTTATTAGCTTTTCAACGACACAAATTTCCTGAGCAATCTATAATCTGTTGTTAAACCTTCACACTTATGAGCACTTGGTACCACGATCCTTTACAGAGTAGACATTAAGTAAATATTTAGATAGTTGATGAATTACTAAGGTATTAAGTCAAATTAATTCTTCCCAATCTATATCAGAAGAAACATAATTTGTGCCAATATAACACGTTCTGTCCCAAGGATGCAGAATTCGACCTCGATTGCTCACTATTAAATTCATTTAAACAATGGGGAAATTGAGGCACCTGACATTAGGGCTATGGCCAAGAATGCAATGCACGTAGTGGGGAAAAAAGGCAGCTAATTAGCTGGGTTACTGAGGATGTGTGGTGGTATCCAGTAGACAGTGCTTTCACACAGGAGGGAAAGAGAGAAAGGACCTCCACTGGGATTCAAGTAGATAAAGAAAAGTTACGAAAAATAATTAAGGGCAGGGGCGGTGGCTCACGCCTATAATCCTAGCACTCTGGAAGGCCAGAGGCGGGCGGATTGTTTGAGCTCAGGAGTTGGAAACCAGCCTGAGCAAGAGCGAGACCCCGTCTCTACCCCTGTGGCCAGGCTGGTCAGTGATTGTGGGAAAGAAGAGCCAACTGCTGCCACCTTCCCTACCTCATGGTGTCAGGAAAGGACAAGAAGGCACGTATACAATTATGACAAATAAATGGTGAGTGCTGGGGGGCCAGTTCCTCTATTGTCAAAATAATGTAGTCCGGCAGCCCTGCTCCTAGGACCATATTTGGTATTTGGTGTACTTTCCAATAAATCACACTGGCTTTGTTCCTGTCTATGTTCCCCAAAAGAATGCTGTAGCCATACATTTGCTTTTTGAGGACTGGTTCGGCCACCATGAGAGGGACACTGTGAGAGCATCCTGAGGCAGTATGGAATAATTGTTCATTGCCAGGAAATGACAGCACCAGAAAATGTTTGTGTGGCAACCCATGACAGAGGCTTAAATGAGCCAAATGTCATGCTGGTCTGCAAAAACCAGAAGCAGAGCTGTATACTGGCAATTTTCATAAACAACAGCAAGGCTCCTAAACTAGTCAATCTATATCCACGTGTGACATGCAGGTCACACTTCTGTGTTTTCAGCCATGTTCATGCTCAGAGGAGAGAAAAGGGGGTTGTTAATACCTTCATTATGACAAAAGACAATGGGACAGGCTGACTCTCCTGTGCCACAAATGCAAAACTGCCATGAACTCCCAAATTGGCAAGTGTTGCCTTATAGATGGCTCTGGCCCCAGGGACAATGAGGTCAGCTCCTGGGATGGAAAAACAGCTTCTGGCTAGGAGCTGTGTAGTCCACACCAGGTGGTGGATGGTGTGGGGGGCGGAGCCTGAACCAAGCCCCAAGATGCCAGGGAAGACACAGTTCTGCCCTCCTTCCTTTATCAGATAGAAGATAACAGGACAAAGGTGAGGTGGAGTTGAGACTAGGGTAGAAGTGCAGAGCAGAGATAAAAAGCTGGACCCACAGTCAGTGCTGAATGTGGAAGACCACCCCTTTGCAGTCTCAGCAAGACAAAAGGAGCTTCTCTCAGGTGGACTTCCACCAGTAAATTCTATCACTCCTAATTGCCCTAGTTATTGCCTTTTTTTGCATTATCATGACAACACTTGTTTACAAAGCTTCATTGATTATCTTTTTTTTTTTTTTTTGAGATAGGGTCTCGCTCTGTCACCCAGGCTAGAGGGCAGTGGCATCAACACAGCTCAATGCAACCTCAAACTCCTGGGCTCAATTGATCCTGGGCTCAGTTTGTCCTCCTGTCTCAGCCTCCCCAGTAGCTGGGACTACAGGCACATACCACCACACCCAGCAAATTTTTTTGTATGTTTTTAGAGATGGGGGTCTCACTATGTTGCCCAGGCTGCCTTTGAACTCCTGGCCTCAAGGATTGATTATAAGTGTGAGCCACCTTGCTGGCCTGGCTTGATTATCGTTATTCTTACCATCACTATCAAATAATGTTTTTCCATTAAAAAATTATAATTTCTGTGATGCTATTCACTGTATTAGAACTGTAAAGCAAAACTAGCATAGTGCCTATCTTCGAGGAATTTAGTATCTCAGCATTGAAATTTTTTTTTTTGAGACAGAGTCTCACTTTGTTGCCCGGGCTAGAGTGAGTGCCGTGGCGTCAGCCTAGCTCAGAGCAACCTCAAACTCCTGGGCTCAAGCAATCCTTCTGCCTCAGCCTCCCAAGTAGCTGGGACTACAGGCATGCGCCACCATGCCCGGCTAATTTTTTCTATATATTTTTAGCTGTCCAATTAATTTCTTTCTATTTTTTAAGTAGAGACGGGGTCTCGCTCTTGCTCAGGCTGGTCTCGAACTCTTGAGCTCAAACAATCCGCCCGCCTCGGCCTCCCAGAGTGCTAGGATTACAGGCGTGAGCCACTGCGCCCGGCCCAGCATTGGAATTTTTTCAACATTGAATTTGATTTCTCTCTAGTCAATAAAAATCCACGATCCTGTATGAATTCTGCATAGCCAAGCCTTTTAAAAGGAGATTTTCTTGCTAAAGAAGTGGTAGGTGCTTGGGAGTATTTTATTTTAATTAGCTAACATTTGTGTATGTCTATTGTAGTGGTCAGAGTTTTCTGGAGAAACAGAACCAACAGAATGAATAGATAGATGGATGGATAGGTAGATAAATAGACAGATAATAAGGAATCGGCTCACCTGATTATGGAGGCTGACAAGTCTCAAGATCTGCGGGGCGAGTTGGCAAGCTGGAGACCCAAGAAAGAGTCTGTGTTTCCGTTCATGTACTCAAGTCCAAAGGCAGAAAAAAGCTGATGTCCTAGTTCAAAAGCAGCTGGGCAGAAGGAGTTCTCCTTTACTGGAGGGAGGGTCAGCCATTCTGTTCTAGTCAAGCCTTCAACTGATTGGATAAGGCCCACACATATTAAGGAAGGCAATTTGCTTTATTCAGTCTACTAATTTCTTCTTCTTTTTTTTTTTTAAGAGACAGGGTCTCACTCTGTTGCCCAGACTTGAGTGCAGTGGCATGATCATGGCTCCCTGCAGCCTTGAACTCCTGAGCTCAAGTGATTCTCTTGCCTCAGCCTCTTGAGAAGCTAGGACTACAGGCCTTCACCACCAATTAGTCTACTGACTTAAATGTTAATTTTTGGGGTCAGACGTGGTGGCTCATGCCTCTAATCCTAGCACTTTGGGAGACTGAGGTGGGAGGATCGCTTGAGCCCAGGAATTGGAGACCAGCCTAGGCAATAGGGAGACACTGTCTCTTCCCCTAAAAAATAAATAAAATAAAATAAATAGCCGGGCATGGTGGTGTTCGCCTATAGTCCCAGCTACTCGGGAGGCTGAGGCAGGAGGATCGCTTGAGCCCAGGAATTGGAGACCAGCCTAGGCAATAGGGAGACACTGTCTCTTCCCCTAAAAAATAAATAAAATAAAATAAATAGCCGGGCATGGTGGTGTTCGCCTATAGTCCCAGCTACTCGGGAGGCTGAGGCAGGAGGATCACCTGAGCCCAGGAGTTTGAGGTTGCAGTGAGCTATGATTGTGCCACTGCTTTCTAGCCTGGGAAACAGAGTGAGACCCTGTCTCAATTAAAAAAAAAAATTGTTGACCTCATTCAAAAATACCCTCATAGACACATCTAGAATAACGTTTGACCAAATATCTGGGCACCCCATGGCCCAGTCAAATACATAAAATTAACCATCACATTCACTAACTGGGGTATTTTTGGTAAAGAAATAACCTTCACAGGCCGGGCGCGGTGGCTCACGCCTGTAATCCTAGCACTCTGGGAAGCCAAGGTGGGCGGATTGTTTGAGCTCAGGAGTTCGAAACCAGCCTGAGCAAGAGCAAGACCTGTCTCTACTAAAAATAGAAAGAAATTAATCAGACAACTAAAAATATATAGAAAAAAAAATTAGCCGGGCATAGTGGCACATGCCTGTAGTCCCAGCTACTCGGGAGGCTGAGGCAGAAGGATCGCTTGAGCCCGGGAGTTTGAGGTTGCTGTGAGCTAGGCTGACGCCACGGCGCTCACTCTAGCCCTGGCAACAGAGTGAGACTCTGTCCCAAAAAAAAAAAAAAAATTTAGCTGTGGCAACTGAAGACAAAATGTTATTTAGCAAATAGAGAGAGACTGACCAAAAGTCAGATGTTTCTTGCTACCCAAAGGCTTTGCTGTGTGAATTCAGGAAACTCATCTGACTGTTTTACACATTTGTTTCCGAATGGTTAAAGAGCTGTGACTACTAGAATTGTGGTTAGAATTTATCTTCCTCCCACAGGGTGCGGTCAAAGTTCCGGACTGTGAATTCTTTGAGATTTCTAAAATAAAAGGTGTTGTGCCTTATCAATTAAAAGCTCAGGTGTCATTGGGCAACCGAATTAGGATTCAGCTTTGAATATATTAACTAAATTTATCTTAATAACCAAATAGGTGGCCAACTCACCTATTTGAAACACATTTTTAAAAAATAAAAATAGAAATAAGCCCAAAGGTTTCTAAACAGCTAAAGTCTGTACAATTTTCTTATAGAATTGTAGGTTTTTCTTTTTTTAAAAAAGGTTCTAAGAACTGTGGCGGTCTGTGTAACAGCCTACAGAAAATTAGAAGTAAATTAATATGAAGTGAGGAGGCCGGGCGCGGTGGCTCACGCCTGTAATCCTAGCTCTCTGGGAGGCCTAGGCGGGCGGATTGTTTGAGCTCAGGAGTTCGAAACCAGCCTGAGCAAGAGCGAGACCCCGTCTCTACTAAAAATAGAAAGAAATTAATTGGACAACTAAAAATACATAGAAAAAAAAATTAGCCGGGCATGGTGGCGCATGCCTGTAGTCCCAGCTACTCGGGAGGCTGAGGCATGAGGATCGCTTGAGCCCAGGAGTTTGAGGTTGCTGTGAGCTAGGATGACACCACGGCACTGACTCTAGCCCGGGCAGTGAGACTCTGTCTCAAAAAAAAAAAAAAATATGAAGCGAGGAGACAGGAAGAGTGGAGAGCAAAATCGGGGTGTCAAGAGGCTGGCGTGGGGACAAGACATGAGAGATAATAGCTGCCTGCCAGAGTAATATTTAAAAAAAAAGCAAATCAAACAACTCAGGGAAGGAACTCTAAACCACCATCGTGGGGGAGAATTTTGTATTGGGTCAAAAATGTGACACACCACAATGGACCCCGAAGACATTCCTGTGTTACAGCAGCGTGAAAGCATCGATGATAATACTGACAATCCCAAATCCTGATGAAAGGCTCAGTTATGTTCAGTGTACCCCAAGATAACAAGGCAGCACGATATCCATTTTTTAAAATTTTTAAATTTTTTATTTTATTTTATTTTTTTGAGACAGGATCTTGCTCCATCTCCCAGGCTAGAATGCAATGGCGTCACCATAGCTCACTGCAACCTCAAACTCCTGGGCTCAAGCGATTCTTCTACCTCAGCCTCCCGAGTAGCTGGGACTAAAGGTATATGCATCACTGTGCGTGGTTGATTTTGCTACTTTGTGTAGAGATGGAGATCTTGATTTTGTTCAGGCTATTATAACACATTTTTGAAAAAGTCCACCAAAAAGGGTAGAAATTTGAACATTCATGAATTTATGGGTTAAACCCCAACACTCAAGAAAACTCAGCTATCCAGAGCAGCGTGTTTCCTGAAAGTTCCAGACAGTGAAGATCTTGGCTGTTTAGGCTGTTGTCCAAATAATGTTTATATTCTAATGTATTCAAATAGAGGGTGAGACAAACTGCTTTGTGTACAAGTAAACGATTTCCTCCTTGTTACTATACTATGACATTGATTTCAATATGTAACTTCTCTTTTAATTACCCAAAGTCTTTGAATATAAACAATCTGTGCTGTTCTAGATAAGAAGATAAGGATGAAAATGATACAAAAATTCTCTCATCTTCATAAATTAGTAGAAGGTTTTCCTTTGAATATTTACCAAAAAATCTATAATTCATGTATCTGGGCTATATAAAAGATTCATAGATAACACGAAATCCTCTGGACATTGGTGGAAGGAGAGGAGCAAGACACATAATGTGCTGCTATTAGGAGATGCAACAAATTTATATACAGTGTCTAGGTGATATGAAGACTAAAATATACATTTATTTATTTTTCAACAGGCTAAAAAGGGATTTTATTATATTTATTTATTTTTTTCAACAGGAGAAAACTAAAATAGAGCAGTGTTTCCCAAAGTGTGTTCCATGAAACACTAGGTTACCACAATGCACTATTATAAAAGAATTCCATGTTCAAATGAATTTGGGAATACTCCTGTCTTAGTCTTCTAGGGTTGCTATAACAAAATACCGTAGACTAGGTGGCTTCCACAACAGACAGCTCTAGCTAGAGGCTGGGAAGTCCGATGATCTAGATGCTGGCAGATTCGTTTCTTGGTGAGGGCCCTCTTCCTGGCCTGCAGATGTCTGTCTTTTCACTGTGTGCTCAGATGGCAGAGGAGAGGGGATCATAGTGCCTATTCTAGTCTCTTCCTCTTCTGATCTTCTGATAAGGACACTAATCCCATCACCACCTCATTTACCCCAATTGCCTTCCAAAGGCCCTGCCTCCCATCTCCTAATACATCACACTGGGGGTTAAGGCTTCAACATATGAATTTTGGGGGGCACAAACATTCAATCTGTAACAACTCCCATAATATGCCTCCTTTTGGAGATTCACAAAGTTCATTGACATAATAAAAGCCCTGAGGAATTTCGTTATCTTTGTTTAATCCAATGTTTCACAAACTTATTTCACTACAGAACTTCTTTTCAAGTTATACCCAAGAGTATGCCCTTAGGATTAGTAGTCAAAAAAGTCTGAGGTTGAGGCATGGAATTATAGGTTAACTATAGGGTTTCTAAACAAAAAACCGAAGATGCTGATCACTAACACACTGCCTTTGATTCCTCAGAGTATTACGGAGCTCAGTTCATTTTATTTTATTTTATTTTTTGGCACAGGGTTTCACTCCGTCACCTAGGAATGCAGTGGCCCCATCACAGCTCACTGCAACCTCAAACTCCTGGGCTCAAGCGATCCTCCCCCCTTGGCCTCCCAAAGTGCTAGGATTACAGGCGTGAGCCACTTCTCCTGGCCTCGCTTCATTTTAATTCATAGAAACACACACAGTTTTTTCTTCATACACCATCAAAATCCACTTTACCATATATTTTTTTCTAGTTTTTAGAAGTGATGCTGGTGAGCTACGTCTTTCTTCTTTCTGCCACTTGGAGGATAAGGTAATAACTACACACAACTGCATTACATGTCCTCTTCATGCTCATGGGCAGAGTCAATAACCACAAAGGAATTTACTGTGTAAAGATGAAAGTCTGTATCATTACGACTCACACTGAAGATTTAGAGGCCTGCAGTATGAGTGGCTTGTTCAATTCAATTTAACAACCATTTATTTCTTGCCTCCTAAGTGCAGGAAAAGAGGGGTGAGAGGGAGGGAACTTGACAGAGAGATACCAAGATAAAAAAGATAAGGGCCTACTCTCTGGATGTTCAAAAACCACAATAAATTAAAAATCATTCTTCAAACATCTCACAGGCCCACACAAGCTACATCCCAAAGGCACTTAGGGGAGAGAGAGACAAAGAATTGGGGTTTTGAAGGGGTGTGCGTTGGATAGACGGGTTAGATAAAAGGAAAGCATTCGTGCCACATGCAGACACACAGACACACTCTATAGAAAGGCACGGAGGAGGAGAGCACAGGGTTTGATAAGGGAATGGAAAGAAGCCCGGTCCTGCGAGAGCATGCGTGGCAGGGGAACAGGGTGGATGGCGTAGAAGACAATGGCTACGGAGGCAGATTGGGCTTTCGACGCCGGGCTGACGCATCCGGATCTCACTCCATAAGGAAGGAGAGACCACAGCAGGTTTTGAACAGAAAGGAGAGATGGTCAGATCGGAGTGTTGTAATAGAAAAATACCCCTGGGGAGAGATTGGAGATGTAAGCAACAACGATGGCAGCCATTTATCAGGTATTATCTCTATTTTACAAGCATGAAAGCAGACACAGAAAGGTGAGGTGACTTGACCTAGGTCACACAGCAATAAGGTATCAGAGCCAGGATTTCTTCTCGGGTCTGACTGATTCCACAGCATAAAGCCCCATCAGGCTACTGCCAAGGTCCAGAGGGCCCGGCGTGTTGTCAGTCGCTGCAAAAGGAAGGGAACAGGCTGGAGGCCCTGAAGAAGCAGAATGGCTAGGTGGCTCCCCATCCACTCATGGTGACTTGGTGCCCTCCGAGAGAAAGCACATCCCAGAAGGTAGAAGACCACGGAGAAGGACACAAGGAGACATCTGGCCAATCTTCTAGAGTGTCTTCTTCCTGCCAGAAACCTGCCAGTACGATCACTACTAAGTACCCCGCGGGGAAACTCAGGTTGGGACATTTCCATTGTGCCTTTGTCTTCAGTGTACTTCTTGCCAGGTTCCTTTTCTTTGCCTTTCCCTTTACATGTCTGGGTTCCAGGTGCAGCCCGTCAACATCTGTGTCATGAATTTATAATGATATTCTGTCTTATCTGCGTGAATCTGGAAAATGCTTGTGTGTTTGCGTCATAGAGCCTGTGTAAACAGAAAAACCCAATGAGAAGGACCGATGTGGTTATGATATTAACGGCATACAGATGAAGACATCAGGCCTGCACCTGCCATCCCAAGTTATGTTCCTTTGTGTGATTCTTGCAAATTTGTATATATACCTTATTTGTGCATCGAAATGATCGTTTGCTGTCGATGAGGCAAGAGGGACTATGTTATAATTTCGACTCTGTCTAGGATTTGTCTTAGTGTGGGAGTGGCTTCCCAGAAATACCATTACCTTTCCTTTGAAAGGTCAGCACCCATACGATGTACCACATGAAGATGGGATTCCTCCATCAGATATTTTCAAATATTCCAATTCTGCTGGCATCTTTTCACAGTCTGGTTACATATTTACGTTCCACACATTTTAAACTTAAAAACCCCCCTCAACCCTGTGCCTCTGTCACTTCCACTCTAGTTCCCTTCCGTCTTTGCCAGGTTCTTCAGAGGTTTCTCTGGGCTCACCTGACCCTTTCCGTGCCTGGCTCCTTGGCATGCCACAGTGGGCCTCCTTCTCAGCTCTCTGCCATCTGGATGTCCCATATGTATCTCAAGAATGACAGGTGCAGTAGGTCACACCTGTAATCCCAGCACTTTGGGAGGCCAAGGCGGGAGGATTACTTGAGGCCAGGAGTTCAACATCAGTCTGGGCAACATGGCAAGACCCCACCTCTACAAAAAATTTTAAAACTAGCCAGATGTGGTGGCACATGACTGTAGTCCCAGCTACTAGGGAGGCTGAGGTGGGAGGATTGCTTTGAGCCCAGGAGTTCAAGGTGGCAGTGAGTTATGATGACACTACTGCACTCTGGCATGAATGACATAAAAGATCCTGTCTCAAAAAAAAAAATTAATTATTTTCCCCCCTAAACTTGCTTTACCTTTTGTATTCCCAAATTCAGTGGGTGAGACCACCATCTGTCTACCTGGGCATCAATTTGTAAAATTGAGAGTTATCCTAGATCCCCAGGCTTTGTCATCCCCCAAATCTAATCAGTGTCCACATCCTCTCGCCTAGCACTTCCTACCCCAGTGCTGACACTTGTTTCGGCCATCATGCTCTCAGGCCTGGGTGAACTCCCTGCCACCATCCTCAAACCCTTTCACCCATGCTCCACACTGCCACCAGAGTGATCTCCCTGAAACCAACTTACTTATGTCACTCCCCTGCTTAAAACTCTTAAGTGGCACCCTGTAGCTCCCAGGGGAAAATCAAACACCCAGACTGGCCCCTACCTAATGCTGTGTCTTGATCCTCACCTGGCCTCCCCCAGTGCACTCTATGCTTTGGCTGTGCTGACTACTCGTGCTTCTTTATTCACCTGGTCATTCACGCCTTCCTGTTTAATTCAGCAAAATTTAACTTGTCTCTCCCATCACTGTTTCCAGCCTGCAAAGGCTCTGATGTTCACATTCTATGTGGGAGGGAGAGAGGAATCAGGAAGCCAGAGGGGAACACTTGTTTAAGGTGAACCAGGTCAAGTGAAGAAGTGATTTGGCTCCAATAATATTATTGCAATTTGGGGGAAAGAATGGTTCTCTGTAAGTATGGAGTCAGCTGCAATTTTATTTATATTCCAATCTAATCTCAAGTTATAAAAAGTTTATCACTGGGGAGTAGTTAAGAGCAGCAGAGTAATTTGTAGTCCTGGAGATTTGTTTACATAAAATCTATGGGCAACCAAATGCTCTTACTTTTAATATAGCAAATTTACCAGTCTTTCCTTTTTAGCTCAATATTTTCATGTCTTATTTAAGAAATCTTTTCCAACTTTAAGATCTGAGAGATTTACCTATATTTTGTCATTAGAGTTTTTGTGTTTTGATATTGAAGATCTTAATCCATTTGGTGTTGATTTTTTTTTTATAGTTGGAGGTAGGGATCCAATTTCATCCTTCTTCATATGGATAATAATTATGTCCAACTCCATTTGTTGAACAGTCCCTCCTTTCCCTACTGGTCATAAATACCATCTCTGATATACACAAATGTTCCATACCATTCCATTCTATTCCATTGGTCAGTTTGCCAATCCCTGGGCCAGTACTATATTGCTTCAATTACTATATTTCATAATAGATTTTGTCATCAATAGGATAAGTTGTTCCTTACTGATCTTTTTACAGATAAGAGCATGCTGTCTCCTATTCACAGTAACAAAAACCCCAAAACAACCCAAATGCCTCTCAAGAGGAAAGTAGATGGATAAGTTGTGTTTTATTCCTACAATGGAATATGATTCAGCGATTAAAATAAATGTACTATAGATACATATAACAATACGGTTGAATCTTAGCAATATAATATTAAGTGAGGTGACGGTCCTTCTTCAAGAACTCCTAGTTGAATTTGTACAAGGCAGAAAGACAAACAATAAAAAGTTACCCACATATGATAAATACATATTGCCATCCACGAATAGTCTTCGTATGATGCCTTTCTCTGAAAGGGCCCAGAGCCCTCTGGGTCCACCTGCATTGCCATTTATTCTGATAACAGCCCATGGAAAGTTCTTGAGGACATTTGCCCTTGCTTTGTGAGGCCCCAGCCCTCAGTCTTCTGGCCGTATGTGGATGGACCTACCAGGTGTTTCCCAAGCTGACAGGCTCCCCAGGAGGACCAGACGGGACTCCGGAGTGTACAAGGAGATTTTCTCCCTGTCAGGTGGTAGCCAAGCTGTCATATCCCTTACCTCAGCTTGCCTGGCTGCCTCGGAACAGTTTGAGGAAGCACCTTGCCTGGTGACCTCCAGGGCAGACAGGCCTGGTGCTGGCAGGAGCACCTTCTCTGAGCAGAATCTTGGCTCCATCATGAGATCAAAGAAAGGTAGAGTGTTCAGCTACTGCCTTGTCGGCCTGCTCTTGCTGAAGAGGGCAAAATGAAATAATTTCTGCTTTTCACATACAAAAACTGGGTTACAAAGAAGGGACAAAAATGGCTATTTACACAAATACCAAGCACATTCAAGGGAGATGATAAAGTGATCCCCTCCAACATTTTCCCTCTATCAACATGTTTTTCTTCTAGACCAGTGATTCCCAAACTTCAGCACCATGCAGAGGAGTTGTTAAAACAGACTGCTGGCTCCCACCCCCAGAGTTTCCGACTCTGGAGTGAGGCCTGAGCGTTTGCATTTCTAAGTTACCAAGTGATGCTGTTGCCGCCAGATGGTCGGGGGCCACGCTTGAAGAACATGTTACAGCCCATGAGCAATACTGTTATGACACATGCTTTGATCCTATACCTTTGAGCATAATAAAAGAAGGCATTAGAAAATCTGGGGTTCAACTGTATTATCTCTAAGGTCTCTTCCACATCCTATGATGAGGACACACAGTCAGCAATTTACTGAGGGATTTGTAGTCCAGGAAGCATTTTCCCACAAAACTAATGTTACAAGTGGTGGTTGGGGGTCCCAGTTCAAAGTGCAAAAAGCCTTTTTAGCCTGTGGTTTACCTAGATTAATACTATTGTTAACAATTACAATTTACTATAGATTCTCTTTTCCCTCTGGTCAGTGCATCTCCTCTTGCAGCTTAGCAGGCTGCTAACACAGCCACAGAGTGCGCTGGGGATAGGCTTGGGAAGGAGGCATCATCAAGCTGTCACTCATATATATTTGCTCAGCCAAGAGACTTCCTTCCACGAAAGCACATCCTGAATTAGGCTCAAAGGGCAGTTAGAGATTGAGAGTCAGGGCCTCCTCTGGTACTTGTTTGCTTGTTTTCCTGAAGTCTGAGTTGGGAATCAAGGGCTGCCCACATCGATGTTCCCGTGCAGGGACCAATACCAACAACCAGCCTCTGAGACCAGAGCAAGGTGCCGCGAGGTCAGAGGGCTTGGTTAATTGATGGCAGATCAGGGTTCAAATCCTATATCTTCTAATTGAGAGTCTGGAATGGAGTCTTTTTATGTGATTTTGTTGTTATTTTAATTAAATTGTAGGCTTTCTTGGCATGCCAATCATAGAGGTTTGGGGACTTCTAATCTCACAATTAGTCTAACCGAAGCTGCCCCTTGCAATCCAGGAAATGATTTGACCTGATCTGCTAAGGAGGAAATTAGCATTTGGTATGTAATATAACCCTGGCTTTTTGTTGATTGGATCCTTCATTCCTGAAAACACAAGCTGGGAGTGGCTTTATGATCACACTGAGTATAAGCCCTTGTCTGGTTAAGCTTGGCTGGGCTTTTCTTTTTTTTTTTTCCTTTCCTACTGACAAGTGAGGACATTCAACTTTTCCCAACACATCTGAGGCATGTTCTAACAGCATCTTGTTGTGATTTACTGCTTAATTATAACTGTATCCATGTCTGCCTGAACCTGCAAAAGTATTGGGGCACTTTTCTTTCCATCTAACGTGGGCAGCTGTAGCTACAGATTCAGAGTGGACTTTTTTTTTTTTTTATTTGAGACAGAGTCTCACTGTGTTGCCCGGGCTAGAATGTCGTGGCATCATCCTAGCTCACAGCAACCTCAAACTCCTGGGCTCAAGCGATCCTCCTGCCTCAGCCTCCCCGGTGGCTGGGACTACAGGCATGTGCCACCATGCCTGGATAATTTTTTCTATATATTTTTAGCTGTCCAATTAATTTCTTTCTAATTTTAGTAGAGACGGGGTCTCGCTCTTGCTCAGGCTGGTTTCGAACTCCTGAGCTCAAACAATCCTCCCGCCTCGGCCTGCCAGAGAGCTAGGATTACAGGCATGAGCCACTGTGTCCGGCCCAGAGTGGACATTTTTTATGGTTAATGAATTATTGCTAAAGTGGTACCAATCCAAGTCAACCAAAACAAGGATGCAGGAAGAAAGCAAAGAGAACAGAGAGAGGAAACTTGTTCTCAAGGAAAATGGAGGCTGGAGAAAACCTGAACTTAGATGTTGAAGCAATATTCTCTAGCTTAGGTGATAACTGGTGATCAAGAGATCACTTGAGGCCGGGCACCGCGGCTCACGCCTGCAATCCTAGCGCTCTGGGAGGCCGAGGCAGGAGAATCGCTTGAGGTCAGGAGGAGTTTGAGACCAGCCTGAGCAAGAGTGAGACCCATCTCTCCTAAAAACAGAAAAATTAGATGGGCGTGGTGGCTCACGCCTGTCATCCTAGCACTCTGGGCGGGAGGATTGCTTGAGCTCAGGAGTTCAAGACCAGCATGAGCAAGAGCAAGATCCCCGTCTCTACTATAAATAGAAAGAAATTAGCCAAACAACTAAAAATAGAAAAAAATTAGCCTGGCACGGTGGCGCATGCCTGTAGTCCCAGCTACTTGGGAGGCTGAAACAGGAGGATCGCTTGAGCCCAGGAGTTTGAGGTTGCTGTGAGCTAGGCTGACACTACGGCACTCTAGCCCAGGCAACAGAGTGAGACTCTGTCTCAGAAAAAAAAAAAGAGAGATCACTTGAGCTAGAGAGAGAGATCCATAGTGCTTCATGGAAAGCAGCAGAACTCATGCCAAAATTTGTACACTCAGACCAAAAATCACTTTCAGCGGCTACATTTGAACGTGAAGGTTCTCATCCAGGGAGCTGCAGGATGCCCCTGCACCTGAGAGCCTGGGAGGGAGACTGACAGAGGCGATGCTATCAGAAGAACCAAGCAGACAACCGGCTCTGGAGTTCAGCCTCTCCCTGCCGGAGGATGACGGGGAGCTTGCTTGCTGGTTTGACAGTTGCTCAGGAAGCTGAGAGATTGTTTTGCTGGGATTTTTACTACCTCCAGCCTTATTTTAAAGTTTGTTTTCCCTGAAAATCTTGAGAAGTCACCTCTTAGCCACCATCAGAGGAGTAGCCCTGGACTCTTCTCCATCTGAGAAAACCTGAGGGGTGCTGTCAAATTGGGTCTGAGGCTTTGAAAGAGTCACAAGAATCATCACAATAATTCAGGACTCTTTGAAAGCCCCTTTCATCTGAAGATCCCAAAGACCTGCATAAACATTAATTATTCTCATAGCAGTGCTTGGAGGTAAATAGATATTACGATTCTATTACCCTCTCATTGTCGCTTCTTCTAAATCTGCAGACTTCAGGTTCCATCCCTTTATTTACTTTGGGAAAAGAGTAAGTATTTCCTGCCAATTTGCAGGGAAAGCAAAGTGCCTATTAAGCACGTAGCTCTGGGCCAAAGTCGTCGGCTGTACAAAAAAGTTCTGTCTAAAGCACAGTCCCTGTCTTCAAGGAGCTTACAGTCTATTGAAGAGATAAGAAGCATGAATATAAAGAATAATAATATAAAAATTATTACATGACAGGGTATGATTAATGGAAAATGAGAGGTTTTCAGCAGGAGGGATCACCATGGATGCTGGTAGTCC
>NW_012146079.1:6451370-6457258 GCF_000956105.1 Propithecus coquereli | reverse complement strand
GACAGGGTATGATTAATGGAAAATGAGAGGTTTTCAGCAGGAGGGATCACCATGGATGCTGGTAGTCCATGGAGGAGGAGGGATTTGGATGGGGCTGTACAAAAAAGTTCTGTCTAAAGCACAGTCCCTGTCTTCAAGGAGCTTACAGTCTATTGAAGAGATAAGAAGCATGAATATATAGAATAATAATATAAAAATTATTACATGACAGGGTATGATTAATGGAAAATGAGAGGTTTTCAGCAGGAGGGATCACCATGGATGCTGGTAGTCCATGGAGGAGGAGGGATTTGGATGGGGCCGTGGTTACTCACTATGTGTGTGCACACAGGTGCATTCCAACAGGGGAGGATGGCATGGGTAAAGGTACTGCGGTAGGAATATGCACGACTCGTTTAGAGGACAGATATACTGATACTGCTGGAGTCAGGGGAATAAGGGAAGAAAATATTGAAAAGTCAAGACCAAACAGGGAAGAGCCTTAATTACCAAATTCACAAGATTTTGACTCTCAGTATAAACCAGAATAAATTAAGATAAGAATCTGGGGCTGGGTGCAGTGGCTCGGGCCTGTAATCCTAGCACTCTGGAAGGCCAAGGCAGGAGGATCCCTTCAGCTCAGTAGTTCAAGACCAGCCTGAGCTGAGACCCTGTCTCTACTAAAAATAGAAAAAATTAGCCAGGTGTGGTGGCACATGCCTGTAATCCCAGCTACTTGGGTGGCTGAGGCAAAAGGATCACTTGAGCCCAGGAGTTTGAGGTGCTGTGAGCTATGCTGATGCCACTGCACTCTAGCCTGAGCAATAGAGTAAAACTCTTTCTCAAAAAAAAAAAGATAAGAAACTGGCCCATATGAACAGTTAAAGCTCATGCTTGACATGAAATAATAAAGGAATGGAACTGGTTGCAGGAAAAAAAAAATGAAGCAGGCCTAGTTTGGAAGAGATGGTTTAGCTAGAATAGTAGCTCTCACAGTGTGGTCCCTGCACTGGCAGCATCAACATCAACTGGGAACCTGTTAGCAATGCGAATTCTTGGGCCCTTGCATAGACTGATGGAATCAGAAACTCTGGGGTGGGAACCAGCAATCTGAGTTTTAACCAGGCTTCTGGGGGACTCTGATGCATGCTTGTGTTGGAGAACTACTGTACTAGAGAAACAATCCTTTTAGCAGATAGGCCCAAATATAGCAGAATTCTCTCCATCCAATTCATGCTCTGCATATGCAAAAAAAAAAAAAACCCAAAAACTGTTAAACCAATTATTTAAAGTATTTTGAAAACCATTTTTATTATGTAAAACTTTAAGTTTACACTGCCCTGGAATACCTGTGCTGTTATTATCCTAGTATGATGTATTATAAATATAGTAAGATGCTCTCAGCACTTTCAAAATATTCTTAGCTCTGTTAATTTCCAGAGTCAGAGGTAATAAATAATGATAATTGTATATACTTATGTAGTACTTACCTATGTTAACTAATTTAATTTGTTTGGAAAACTATTAAGAATGTGTTAAATGATGCAAAAATGGCAAGATAAAAACAGACAAATGAAATCATAAGAAGATAGTTGACCAAATGTTTAAGTGTTGGGAAATGGACTTTTTAAGCTTAATTCTTTCAGCAAGTCATTTTTTCTGATTGTGGATAGACAGATAGATACTGTTATATATGACCTGTCATATATAAAATGGTAAACTTTAATATTTATAAAGTAAGAAATTTCATTAATATGTGCTCAAGATATGTACATATTGTACGTATAACTTATATTCTTACAATTATACTTTGAGTTGGAAGATAGAACAAAATGCAAAGAGTAGATTTAGGGCAAAATTAACTGTACTACCTCTTAAAATGTGATGCAAAGGCTGGGCGCGGTGGCTCACGCCTGTAATCCTAGCACTCTGGGAGGCCAATGCCGGCGGATTGTTTGAGCTCAGGAGTTCGAAACCAGCCTGAGCAAGAGCGAGACCCCGTCTCTACTAAAATTAGAAAGAAATTAATTGGACAGCTAAAAATATATAGAAAAAATTAGCCAGGCATGGTGGCGCATGCCTGTAGTCCCAGCTACTCGGAAGGCTGAGGCAGAAGGATCGCTTGAGCCCAGGAGTTTGAGGTTGCTGTGAGCTAGGCTGACACCATGGCACTCTAGCCCGAGACTCTGTCTCAAAAAAAAAAAAAAAAAAAAAGTGTGATGCAAAGACTACGGACTTTAATTGCTTTAATTTCTTTCTTAACCTTTTTTGCGGGGGGGCAGTCTCTCTCATGTTCTTATCACCTCTTCTGCCTGCTTCCTCCCTGCTTCTCCTTAGGCCATTTCACAAATGTGTCATTATATGATGTTTTATTTAGATTGATTTGTAAGGTTGGAAATACTGTAAACAAGTTGATAATGTATAGAGTAGATTGTATTGAAGATAAGAACAACTCCAAAAATGTTGTCTGCCTCTCTGTGTTTTTGTTTTCCCAGTAACAAAGCTCACTGCCTTAAATTATAGTTTGAGACACTGTGTTGAAATATTTAATCTCTGAGTAATTACTGGATTTTAGTTTCCTAATTGGCATCTGTGTGTTTGGCATCTCTGCCAAAGCCCAAATCCGAGAACGAATACACAATACAAGATATGGACTATACGTAAAACACTTCTGATACCTGCCACCTTAGCTCCAGGGCAAAAATGTCATAACAAACAAGGGAAGGGTAAATATTATATATTTTATGATTCCACATATTTTGAAATGCCTGCCAACAACTTGCTAGGGCTTACAAGGTAAACTAAAAATCCATGTGTGATTAGCACACAGTGAAGTATAATTGTAGCCCAAAGAAGCCCCTGACCTTGGGAACATGTCTTGCTCATTTTTGGATGGTATTTCAGGTCCCTGGGAGTAGTTCTAAGAAGATAATGCTCCACCCACAACTGGGTGACTTCTTTAAAACCTTGTGAAACCAGCTTGAAAGGACTAAAAGAGTAGTTTAGGTAGAGAAGTTATCGGCTTGAACTCCAACCACCAAAATTTCTTTGTGTTTTCCTAGGTGGAGAATCCAGACAAGTGTCATTTGGACAGCTTCCCTCATTATTATCAGCTTCATATTGTTTGGAACAAGATGCCACTTGCCATTTGTAACATGCCTCTTTGGTGAGTCCAAGGCACACACTGTGGGCGTGGGGCCTACAAGTTTGCATTCCCTGAATAATGTATGTTTCCTTCGGTAGTGTTTGTCCAGCCTAATGTTACACATGCATGAAGGTGGTGCAAGAGGTGGAATCACAGAACCCCACTGTTCTGCCCATCGAGAATGTTCCTAAGATGAGAGGCCAAATCATAGACTGATGAGAGTCTCTGTAGGCAAGAGGACAGAATTGCTATTTCACATGTGGAGAGGGAGAAGAGATTCTGCTTTTCCAGTTTAGCCAATAAGGGGCAACAGACCCCCTATCCCTCTGATGGCAGTGTCTTCAGCCTTAAGTAAGAACTCAGGACAGGGGACAGCCAGCTACATTAGAAGCTTTGGAGCTGCATAGTCACCTGGAGGCCCTGTTACTCTGAAAATGAAAACCACTCTCCTTCCTAACATGAATAACACTGTGTGGGACCAAGACTGGAACCTTTCTGTGCCAGGGTGACACAGTGAGTGACTAAAGGAGGCCACTCCCAAACACCAAGCCACCACATGGCTTACTTAACAGGAGCAAAGCCACGCTGACTCTCACTGGGACAGGCCTCTACCAGCCACTAGGCCATACTAGGGCCTGCAGCCCCTGGTGGCTCGTGTCGCCACCTGTATCTGGTCTTCACATCATATCTGTCTTTTCCAGAAGAACTTTTAATCTCTCCAAATCCAGATGAGGAGATCCAATTATGCTTTCACCGAATTCTATTACTCTATAAAATGGGGATTTTCTGAAGCTCAGAAAGCTCAAGTAACACACAGCAGGTCAGAGGCCAGGAGAGGAACCCAGGTCTGTCTTACTCCAAAGGTCGCGTTCTTCTCACTTCCTCATTTTCCACCAAGGAAAAGTACCGATTTTATAGAGAAACAAACACTGTTGTCTAGGCACGCCTCGGTACTGGCAGGTTCTAAGTTTCACTGTAATGGAGCTCACTGGGCCCAGCTGGGTCTAGTTCAAGGTGACAAGTATGTTGATGATATGAGGCCAAAGATTCCCCTACCCCTTAAGAATCAATAACTTCTGCCAGGCGCAGTGGCTCACGTCTGTGATCCTAGCACTCTGGGAGGCCGAGGTGGGCGGATCGTTTGAGCTCAGGAGACCAGCCTGAGCAAGAGCAAGACCCCGTCTATACGAAAAAAATAGAAAGAAATTAGCTGGACAATTAAAAATATATAGAAAAAATTAGCCGGGCATGGTGGTGCGTGCCTGTAGTCCCAGCTACTCGGGAGGCTGAGGCAGGAGGATCGCTTGAGCCCAGGAGTTTGAGGTTGCTGTGAGCTAGGCTGACTCCACGGCACTCTAGCCCAGGCAACAGAGCGAGACTCTGTCTCAAAAAAAAAAAAAAAAAAGAATCAATAACTTCATTTCTGGCCAAAGAAGCTGAGTCGACTGTGTTCTTTGGACCTTTGTCATGGCAAGGGGTAGTTCTCAGTCTAGAGTAGACAGGTTGGCTGGCACTGTCACTGGGAAAGGAGTTCACTTCCCTGTCATGCCCTCCCTTGTATATGGAAGCCACCAATCTGAAGTTTATTGAGCCATAGCCTCTGTAACAAGCTGAAGGAGAAGGGGGACAGTGTCCCAGAGAAGGCCTCAGGCATTTGCTCACCCTCGTTAATTCTGTGATAACAGCTCAGAGGCACTTTGAGCCTCTTAACCCAAAGCTTCAGGTATTCCCATGCGGAGCCTATAGCAGCAGGGCCTCATGGCTCAAGTAGATCTGGAGTAGACCTGGGCACCGTACCATGTCTCCAGGACCAGGGGGGCATAGGAACTTGAGGCCATCTGTTCACTCCGTGTATTTTTAAAAATTATTTTTAAACTCTAAGGGCTGGGGTTAGATGTTTATGATGGCGCAGGTGAGCCCATGGGTGCCAAAGCATTACATACTTCTGCTTTGATATTCTCTGGTCTGTATTGCTGCCCCCGTTCTCCTCTAGTACTTGGAGGGAGAGGGGGAGAAGAAAGTTGAGTTGATTGCTCTTGTTGCTAGTTCTCCACAATGAAAATTTCTCTCGAGTTCCTTCTTGAATCCACTGCCTAAGGACCAAGATGTTCTTGATTTGAAAGAAATCAAAGTGGTTTAAATAAAAACTAATGATATCTGGTTTTGGAAACTCTAGGCATAGAAGTCCCTGCTTTAGAATAGTAAAGGTAGATTTTATTCACTCAAACAACAAATGTATATTGAGGGCTCTCCTACATGTCAAGCATCATGGCAGGTGGTGTCAATTCAACAGTGAGAAACACACTTGGATTCTGTTCTTGTGCGTTTACAGTCAAGCGGGAGAAAGAGACATTAAGCAAATAGTGACACAAATGAGTGTGCAAGTATAACTTGATGATACAATGTCAATTTATCATAAGATGCAGTGGCTCACACCTGTAATCCCAGCACTTTGGGAGGCCGACGCAGGAGGACTGCTTGAGGCGAGGAGTTTGAGACCAGCCTGAGCACCATAGTGATATCCTGTCTCTATAAGAAAACAGAAAAATTCAGCTGGGTATGGTGGCACACACGCACCTATAATCCTAGCTACTCAGGAGGCTAAGGCAGGAGGATTGCTTAAGCTCAGGAATTTAAGGTTGCAGTGAGCTATGATGACACCACTGCACTCTAGTCCAGACAATAGAGCAAGACCCCATCTAAAAAAAAAAAAGGCACACAACCACTGGTTTTTAAAACACATTATGTATGTGTGTGTGTGTGT
>NW_012146079.1:6444683-6450133 GCF_000956105.1 Propithecus coquereli | reverse complement strand
CACTCTAGCCCAGGCAACACAGCGAGACTCTGTCTCAAAAAAAAAGACAAAGAATAGACAGTAAAAAGGTAAGATATGTAGGACTGTGAGAATGGGTAGAGGCCTGGGGTGGAGGCACCAGGGACGCTTCCCTAAGGAAGGCGCCGAGCCTGCAGGAGGAGTCGGGGGGCTTTGCACACCCAGGGTACACTAGTCAGGATTCTCTGGAAAGACAACCAATAGGAGAGAGAGAGGGAAAGACAGACAGACAGGTAGATGGGCATATATGAGAGAGGATTTATTGGAGGAATCGGCTCACGTGATCATGGAGGCTGAGAAGTCCCATAATACCGCGCCTACAAGCTGGAGAACTGGGGAAACCTGTGGCGTGGCTCAGGCAAGTCTCAAGGCCTGAGAACCAGGGCAGCCTGCAGTTCTGATGTCCAAGGGCAGGAGAAGGGCGTCCCAGCTCCAGAAGAGAGAGAGTGAGAATTTGCCTTTCCTCTGCCTTTTTGTCCTATCTGGGCCCTCCAAGGATTGGACGGTGCCTGGCTGCACTGGTGTGGGTGGAGCTTCCTAACCCAGTCCACTGATTCAAATGCCAATCTCTTATGGAAACACACTCACCCATATACCCAGAAATAATGCTTTACCAGCTCTCTGAGTGTCCCTTAACGCAGTCAAGTCGACACCTACAATTAACATCACACAGGGATTGCCCGTTAGCAAGTGACACAGTTGGGAGACTATTTTGGAAGTCCAAAGACAGCAGGGAGGGACTAGGATAGCTGTAGTGGTGGGTATGGAGAGAAATGGGTGGATCCGACAGAAACTGAGGAAGTAAAGTTACAGGACTTGGTGACGGATCGTATGCAGGGGAAGAAAGGAACAGGGCGGTTACCTGCGTGCTCGGCTCACACAGTGGATGTGCCACCATCTGAAGCTATGGGATCCTGAAAGAAGCCCGACTTTGGCAAGGAGAATCGCGGATTTGGTTTTGGACTTACTGTACAATTAACAAGTGGCAACAGATGCTGGGCAGCCCTAAACTACTGGTGGCTTCTACTTTAATCATGGGAAGACGGAAGCCTGGCTGCCTCTTCTGCGCCCTTCCTCTGCAATGCATCCAGATTGCCACACCGGGCCGGCGGTTCAGGGTACAGAAACCTGCTCCGTCACGCTGTGAGGAATCTTAGCACATTACGTCTGCAGGAAATTTAACCATTCCCAGCTTTGTCACATTTACCTAACTTGTCGAAGACTGTCTGATTTTTCATTTCCCTCCTTTTTCATTTTCCTCCCCAGGCCCGCTGGACTCTCTAATTCCTAGTGCTTGCTGATTTCAGGCTCCTTGTAGTTGGACTCCAGGTATAAATAACCCTAAATTCAGCTTGTAAGTGCTTTTTTCCCTCTGCTACCCAAAATTAATATTGACTCCTACTATCTTGGGTTAGGTTGTTCTAGAATCAGATCTTAAGGCAGGATTTGAGTGCGACTAGTTTTGTTCTGTTGTTTTGTTTCAAATTTTTTACTGTGGTGAAATACACATAGCATATAATTTACTACCTTAATCATTTTTAAGTGTACAATTCGGCGGTATTAATATTGAGTACATTCACAGTGTTGTACAGTCATCACCATCCATCCCCATAGTAATTTTCATCTTGTGAAACCGAAACTCTACCCCTTAAATAATAAGTCCCCGTTTCCTTCTCTGTCCAGCCCCTAGCAACCACTTTAGTTTCTATGATTCAACTAGTTCTCTAGGAGGTGATTCCAGGAAGACTAGAGAGGAAGTAAGGCAGGAAAGGGAAGGAAGCCAAGCAAGGGAACACTATTAAGCAAGGTACGGCTGTGTAACTGTGACTGGGGCTCAGGCCTGCTGCGAACTCATGCCTCGGAGTTTTCCTACTCACAAGGCGAAGAAGGAAGGGAGCCTCCAATCCCCATCGGTCATTGGCTGAGGCCTGCTCCCAGGACATTAACGCTCCAGCCGTCTATATGTCAGGTGGAAGGAAAGCTGTCAGGAAGACAATGGCAGGTGCTTTCAGTAGGATAGCCACTGGAATGTACTGGAATCCTGAGGGAAGAGGGGATGTGGATCCCTGAGATTGCTTCTAATACACTCCTTTACCCTATAGCCTCCAACATGAGCAAGGTGGCCTCAGTTTCTCTTTCTTTTCTTATAACCTTTATTCCATGTCTACTGAGCAATTCTTATAAATGTATTGTTTTTCTTATTACAAAACTAAGACATATTCACTGTAAAATATGTTAAAATATATATAAGCAAAAGAAGCTAAGGATATTCACCCAACTTTTTCTTAGGTAAGTTTGAACTTTCTTCTGGGGAGCTCTCTTTGTCTTTGAGTTCTATAATTTATCTTTTTTAGCCCTGCTATAGAAGAAACTTTACTCAAATATAAATTTATACTTGGAAAAGACTGGGCTGGATGCAATGGCTCACGCCTGTAATCCTAGCACTCTGGGAGACTGAGGGGGGAGGATCACTTCAGCTCAGGAGTTCGAGACCAGCCTGAGCAAGAGTGAGACCCTGTTTCTCTAAAAATAGAAAAAATCAACCAGGCGTGGTGGCGTGCGCCTGTAGTCCCAGCTACTTGGGAGGCTGAGGCAGTAGGATCGCTTGAGCCCAGGAGTTTGAGGTTGCTGTGAGCTAGGCTGATGCCACGGCACTCACCCAGGGAACAGAGCAAGACTCTGTCTCAAAAAGAAAAAGAAACCTCCGTTAGGTACACCCTGGGGTGCTCAGCAGCCCATTTTGAGCACAGCACCATTCTGCTGCCAGGACCCTAATGGGTACATCTAATGAGGAAACCTCCCAGTCAGGAGGGAGCCAGATCAAGAGCTAAAGTGAGGGGAGACCAGCTCTCAGACTGGAGGAAGGCAGGGGAGATGCTGCATGCAGGAGGAATTGGTGGGATTCACACCTGATTCCCTCAATTTTCTTGGTGAATTAGGACATGGCGACCTGTGCTAGGCACTAGAACTAGAGACTGATTGTTCCTGTTTACTACCACACTTCTAGAAAGAATAGTTTTGTTCTTTCCTCAAGAATAAAGAGTTTTCTTTACTTTTTTATTCAGGCTGCTGAGCACTGCTGGGTTTTATTGTCACAAAACTAATAAGGGGTTAAAGATGTCAACTCTGGAGCCAGCCCGCCTAGTTTGAATCCTCATTATTTTGTGACCTTGAACAAGTAATTTAGTTTCCATGCCTCAGCCTTCTCGTCTGTAAAATAGGAGTGATAACAGTAGGATCCACTTCCTAGGTTTCAGGAGGATTAAAGGACTAAACACGTGTAAGACACTTGGGACCATACCTGGCCCCCGGTCTGCACTCAGTAAATGGTACCTATTATTACTGCTGAGGACAGAGGCAGTAGGGTGGGTAACCTGGGCTTACGGGGGGGCAAGGGCAATATACGTAACCTAAACATTTCTACCCCTGTAATATGCTGAAATAAAAAAAAAATTCATCAGCTGAAAAACATTTTGATATATGTAAAGTTTCCTAAGTGACTTGCAAAAAAATAAAATAAAATTCTTAATATAATTGGAAAAAATAGTTTATTGAAAAGAAAAGGTTCTTAATATAATGGGATAAATTAACTTGCCTGGTATTTCAGATATTCTTATAAATGCTAGGAGTGAGGGGGGCTACATAAGAAAAAATTTACTCTCTTTTTCTAACATCCAACAAGGGGCTTCACCAGGTGCCATTTATGTGCATGAATTCACTGTGGTGCAAAGCGTGGCTCTGGGCCTTGCAATCTCAGCACCCTCCTCAAGGCAGACCACACTAACCCGGTTTGCCAAGACTTATGTAGAACTGGACACTCACATGTTCACTTACAAAGAGAATGTGAAGATCCCTCAGATACCAGGAGGGCATCTCTGATCTACACAGGGAGCCCAGATGCAATCTCAAAGTTGCTTGGTAAGAAGGGAAGAATGATAAGAACAGATACCATTACTCATTTAATGAGTGTTCAAAATTAATAGAATATTAATAGTCATGGTTAGCCCTGGTCAAAGGGGCCCATTTCATTCTTACAACTTCACCATGAGAAAAATATCATCATTCTCCTTTTACTGATGAAAATACTGAGAAACATACTATAGCTCATTAATTCTAAGAGGTATAGCTTTTCAGATTTGAATATCCTGCAAACGAAGTTTTAATACAACTTACAATTGATTGTAAGACTCAACAAAACACGGCCACTTTTGCTTATTCATCCATCAAACATTTATTAAGTGTCAGCATGAGCTGGGTACTATCCAGGTTGATGGAGACAGAAGAGTCTATACAACCTTAAGATCCCTGCTCTCAGTAAGTTTACAGTCTAGTGGAGAAGAACACAAACCAGCCAACAAATCAACAAAATGTCAGCTTGTGAGAGATGCTATGAAGGGAATAAGCATACAGATGAAACAGAGCATATATGGGATGGGGCCAGGGAAGACAGGGACTCAGGGGTGGCTGAAGGGTTACATTGGAGCTGCATCCTCAGAGCAGCTCAATGGTCTTTACCATGGGCTATCAGGGTGTGGGGACATAGGGTCCCCCCAGCTCCAGGGACCAGTGCTCCTGGTTGTAAGCAGCCTTATCTGGGCTCCTTGGAGGGCCCCCTGGTCCCCACAGTGCTAGGCAGATGAGTGGTGCCCACCACTCACTGTTCCATGTGAGATGCTCAGCACAGCCGAGGAGGCATTCTGCCCGCTGGGCCCCTGCTTTATCCCTGCAGAGCAGAGAGCATTGCCTGTCATGGCCAAAAAGCCTAAGGAATAGCTGTGCCAGGCGCCTAAGGAACACTGATACAGCCCCAAAGGCAGACAGTCAGGGTTGGGGACTAGGAGGATGAACAGGAATCCTAGTACAGACCTGAATTTCGGTCCTCTTATCAGGTACCTCTCTCCATTTGTAGTTACAGTCCTTTTTAGCTGGTGTCCAAGGCAGTTGCAGGTGACTGCTTAGCACACATGTGCAGTCTGTAATTTGAGCTACATAATTAAATACTTCATCTTTAAAACTGTAATTGAATTCAAAATCCATTCACAATAAATTTAAAGACGTTTATCAATGAAGAAAGAAAAGAATTTTATTTATTATTTATTTAGAGATAGGGTCTCACTCTGTCACCCAGGCTGGAGTACATTAGTGTGATCATAGCTCACTGTAACTTCAAACTCCTGGGCTCAAGTGATCCTCTCAGCCTCCCAAGTATCAATAGCTGGGACTATAGGCATGCACCACCATGCTTGGCTAATTTTTTTTTTTTTTTTTGGTAGAGACAGCGTCTTGCTATGTTGCCCAGACTGGTCTCAGACTCCTGGCCTCAAATGATCTTCCCACCATGGCCTCCAAAAATGCTGGGTTTACAGGTCTGAGCCACTATGCCTGGTCAGGAGGAAGAATTATTTTTTGCCTTTTTTTTTTTTTTTTTTTTT
>NW_012146079.1:6441612-6444091 GCF_000956105.1 Propithecus coquereli | reverse complement strand
AAAAAAAAAAAAAAAAAAAAAAATTACTATATTGCTAAAAAATGCTACCGATCATCTGAGCCTTCAACAAGTCATAACATTTTTGCTGGTCGAGGGTCTTGCCTTGATGTTGATGGCTGCCGACTGACGAGGGTGGTGGTTGGTGAAAGTTGGGGTGGCTGTGGCAATTTCTTAAAATTAGACAACAATGAAGTATGTTGCATCGACTGACTCTTCCTTAAATGAAAGATTTCTCTGCAGCATGCAGACGCCGTTTGATAGCATTTTAATCACAGTACAACTTCTTCCAAAATTGGAGTCAATCTTCAACTTTTTGAAGAACCCTGCCCGCTGCTTTATCAGCTATGTTCATGTAATATTCTAAATCTTTTGTTGTCATTTCAACAGTGTTCACAGGATCTTCACCAGGAGTAGATTTCATCTCAGTAAACCACTTTCTTTGCTTATCCATAACAAGCAACTCCTCAAACATTAACGTTTACGGCAATTCAGACTGCAGCAAAGATTGCAGCAATGCAGTCACATCTTCAGGCTCCACTTCTAATTCTATTGCTCTTGCTATTTCCACATCTGCAGTTACTTCCTCCACTGTCTTGAACCCCTCAAAGTAATCCATAAAGGCTGAATCAACTGTTTCCAAACTCCTGTTAATGCTGATATTTTGACCTCCTCCCATGAATCACAAATGTTTTGTTTTTTTTTTGAGACAGAGTCTCACTCTCTTGCCTGGGGTGAGTGCCGTGGCGTCAGCCTAGCTCACAGCAACCTCAAACTCCCGGGCTCAAGCAATCCTACTGTCTCAAGCCTCCCGAGTAGCTGGGACCACAGGCACGCGCCACCATACCTGGCTAATTTTTTCTACATATATTTTTAGCTGTCTAATTAATTTCTTTCCATTTTTTTTGGTAGAGACGGGGTCTCGCTCTTGCTCAGGCTGGTCTTGAACTCCTGAGCTCAGAACTATCCGCCCGCCTCGGCCTCCCAGAGTGCTAGGATTACAGGCGTGAGCCACCGCGCCCGGCCCACAAATGTTTTTAATGGCATCTAGAATGGCGAATCCTTTCCAGGTTTTCAACATGCTTTGCCCAGATCCATCAGAGGAATCACTATCTATAGCAGCTATAGCCTTACAAAATGTATTTCTTAAATAGCATAACTTGAAAGTTGGAATTACTCCTTGATCCACACACTGCATAATGGAGGTTGTGTTAGCACACATGAAAAAAACATTAATCTCCTTGCACATTCATGGATGTAAAGAGGCTAAAAACAACACAACCACCACCAAAAAGAAAGCGAAACTCCTTGTACATCTCCTTAAGAGCTCTTGGATGACCAGGGGCATTGTCAACGAGTAGTAATACTTGGGACAGAATCTTTTTTTCTGAGCAGTAGGTCTCAACAGCGGGCTTAAAATATTTAGTAAACCATGTTGTAAACAGATGTGCTGTCCTTCAGGCTTTGTTGTTCTATTTACAGGGCACAGGCCGAGTAGGTTTAGCATAATTCTTAAGGGGCCTAGGATTTCAGAATGGTAAATGAACATTGGCTTCTGACTTAAAAGTCACCAGCCAGCCGCATTACCCTCTAACAGGAGAGTCGGCCTGTACTTTGAAGCTTTGAATGCAGGCATTGACTGCTCTACCTATTTGAGTCCTAGATGGCATCTTCTTCTAATAGAAAGCTGTTTCGTCTACAATGAAAATCTGTTCGTGTAGCCTCCTCCATCAGTTATCTTAGCTAGATCTGGATAATTTGCTGTAGCTTCTCCACCAGCTCTTACTGCTTCACCTTGCACTTTTACGTTATGGTGATGGCTTCTTTCTCTAATCTTCATGAACCAACCTCTGCTAGCTTCCAACTTTTCTTCTGCAGCTTCCTCACCTCTCTCAGCCTTCACAGAATTGAACAAAGTTAGCACCTAGCTCTGGATTAGGCTTTGGCTTATGAGAATGTTTTGGGCTATCTGATCTTCTATCCAGATCACTCAAACTTTTTCCATATCAGTAAGAAAGCTGTTTGCTTTCTCACCATTCATGTGTTCACTGGAGTAGCACTTTTAATTTTCTTCAAGGACTTTTCTTTGTATTCACAACTTGGCTAACTGGTGCAAGAGGCCCAGCCTTCGGCCTATCTCGGCTTTGGACATGTCTTCCTTTCTAAGTTTAATCATTTCTAACTTTTCTTTTTAGAGACAGAGTCTTGCTCTGTCACTCAGGCTGTAGTGCCATCATAGCTCACTGTAACCTGTAACTCCTAGGCTCAAGTGATCTTCCTGCCTCAGCCACCCGAGTAGTGGGGACCATAGACATGCAACCACCACATCTGGCTAAGTTATTCTTTTTAAATTTTTTGTAGAAGGCCGGGCGCGGTGGCTCACGCCTGTAATCCTAGCTCTCTGGAAGGCCGAGGCGGGCGGATTGTTTGAGCTCAGGAGTTCGAGACCAGCCTGAGCAAAAGCGAGACCCCATCTCTACTA
>NW_012146079.1:6426129-6427982 GCF_000956105.1 Propithecus coquereli | reverse complement strand
GGGGGCGGGGCGCGAGCTGGGGGGACGGGGCGGGGCCGAGCCTTCCCTCCATTGTGTGTGATTGGCTGGCGCACGGCGCGGGGGCGGGGCGGCGTGTGTTGGGGGATAGCCTCGGTGTCAGCCATCTTTCAATTGTGTTCGCAGCCGCCGCCGCGCCGCCGTCGCTCTCAAACGCCAGCGCCGCCTCTCGCTCGCTGAGCTCCAGCCGAAGGAGAAGGGGGGTAAGTTTCCCCGTCTGCCCGCTTCCCCGGAACCGAGCCCCGCTTGCCGTCAGCCCGAAGCCGGGCCCTGGCGGTGCAGGGAGGGGGCCGATAGCCCCTCCGGCTTAGCCCACAAACTTTTTGGCCCAGAAATGGAGGTGAGGAGCGAGTTTCCCTCTTCCCTCAGGCGGCGGCGGCGGCTCCCACGTCTCTCGCCGCCTCAGCCCAGCAGCAGCTACCGCCGCGGCGCCGAGCCTGCTCTCCCTCCTTCTCCCTGCGCCCCTGATCCTCTTTCTTCGGTGAAATCCCGCCCGCCGCCCCTTCCCCGGACCCCAAACCTTCACCAGGACCCGCGCGGGCCTTTTAACTACCGCCCCCGGGCCCCGGGCCCCAGTTTTCGGGCGGGAAAGGGGTGGAAATCGCCGCCGCTTCCCACCCTGGGGTAACTCGCTTTTCGCTGCCTCCCCACAGTTGTTGCTAAGCTTCACCATCTTGTCTCTCTTCTCTGGTCACCGACCATATTTTCTCCCCCGTTTCTCTCTTCCCCATTTCTAAAAAGGAGGAAAAAATTTTAAAAGAGGGACATTTTTTTCCCTTTTTTGGAGAAGCGGAAACTTGATGCATTTGAAATGCAAAAAAAACTTTTGCATTTTGGAGGGCGGCACGTGGCAGGGGATCGGGGTATTTTCGAGCGATCTGGTGTTTTGTCTCTTTGGAAGGGAATCGGATACGTTTCGCGATTGTTCCATTTTGTTCTGGTCTGAGAGCCGAGTTGGTGCCAGCGCCAGGCGCTGGGAGCGAGGCGGGCAGGTTGGGGGACCTTGTGCCGAGGGACCCGGAGGAGGCAAAACCAAAAGTTTATGTGGTGCCTGGAGTGGCCGGTCGGCGGATGTCGTGCGTTAATTAAAACCTGGGTGCGGGGCACTTTTATTTCATTGCGAAGCCCGGGAGGACGGTGCTTTGTAGAATGCTCGTTGGTGGTAGCTGTTGTTCCTCTCTTGTTTTTCGAGACGCCTTTTTGTCAACATAACCGTAACGATGCAAAACCAAGAATATTTTCAGATATTTACAGCAATCCATCAACTGCCAGACGCGGGGCGGGGGCGGCGAAAGTGGGGGGGCGGGTAAAACCTTTTTTTTGCTGTAATTTGATTCGACCTTTCTGTGGTTTGTGGCTTCGTTCTCTCGACTTGTTTGTGAATCGAATGTTTATGGACATTTCTAATTTCTACTTCAATTAAAGAAATTGGATCAAAGACTGTTAGGGGGTCTTTATGTTTTGCCGTTTGTCGCTCAGAATTGGCATTTTGGGAAATGATTGATATTGGTGGTAACAATTTTCTAGTACTATAGTTTGTTTCAAGAAGTCATATTTGGGTGGTAGACGTAATGTGCACCCTTTCTAATTATATAACAATACGGATTTTTTTTATACCGATCACAATTTCCAAATTTGGGGAGGGGGAGATAGTGGCAGGAAAATTTGTATGTTTAGTAGTTGCATATGGTGATTTTTGGTTTTTTAATGTCGGTAGGTAAGTAAGGAGGTCTTTATACCATGGCTCGTACAAAGCAGACCGCCCGCAAATCGACCGGTGGTAAAGCACCCAGGAAGCAACTGGCTACAAAAGCCGCTCGCAAGAGTGCGCCCTC
>NW_012146079.1:6422171-6426079 GCF_000956105.1 Propithecus coquereli | reverse complement strand
TGATGCCACGGTACTACTCTAGCCTGGGTAACAGAGCAAGACTCTGTCTCAAAAAAAAAAAAAAAAAATTACAATAGTAATATCGAAGATCACTGACCACAGATCACCATAACAGATGTAATAACGATGCAAAAGTCTGAAATATTGTGAGAATTACCAAAATGTGACAAACACAGGAAATGAGCACATGCTGTTGGAAAAATGACGTGAACAGACTTACTTGACACAGAGTTGCCACAAACTTTCAATTTGTAAACCATGCAATATCTTTGAAGCATAATGAGGTATGCCTGTAATGAATTTTTAAATCAGGTTCTATATGGATGACTCCAAATCCCTTCCACTATTCCTTAGTGTACTTTACAAACATGATCCTTTTTCTAAGAATAAAATGACATGGGAAAGGTGAGAAATGTTGCCTGAGAAGATAGTAAACTGGACTATTAAAAGCTGGGGGAAGAACATTCAAGGCTCAGAAAGGGCGAGTGCAGTGCCCCTGAGGCAGGGGAAGACTGGATGGACCAGAGGTGGCTGGTCTGCGACACAGTGCTGAGGGGAGGGAAGGGGTAGTGCCAGGCCCACACACGTGCAGTTCAACCAAGAGCAGCAGGAGGCCACTGAAAGGATTTAAGCAAGACTGTGACCTAATCTGATTTACATGCTGTAAATCTAACCTGTGTATGCTATGGAGCAAACAGGACACAGAGATGCAAAAGTAGAAAGAGAAAGGTCCTATAGGAAGTTATTGTGGGAGGCCAGGTGAGAGGTGAGGAGAAAGGAGAGAGTAGGTTATTCTGAGAAGCATTTCAGAGGCAGGACCAATAGCACTGGCCATAGGGATGGACGGAAGGGAGGCTCAAGGAGGATATACTTTTTAGTTTAAGCAGCTGAGTAAGTGGTAGTGCCATTTACTGGACAAAACTGAGGGGAGGGACAGTTATAGAAACAGGGTTGGGATCCAGAGCCTGGGGACAAATGATCCATATTTTCCAACAAAGTGCAAATAATAGAGATCTGCAGATTTTAAGAGATTTACAAGGCATATATGGAAGTATCTACAGATGAAATGATGTAGTCTGGGATTTGCTTCAAAATAATTTGAGTGGGGGAGGTAAGAGGAGTGAGTAGATGTATAGATGGAACACAAGATTGGTTGTTAGTTGATCATTTTTGAAGCTGAGTGATGGGTACAAGGGGTTCATTACACTGTTCTCCCTACTTTTGTGTATGATAATTTCCATGGAACTGGATGAGATCACCTAATAAGGAAGTACAGCAAATGGAGAAAGGCCCCAAACTGGGGCTTGGGGAGGCGGGCAGTGCTAGGCTTGTAGAAAGACACAGGTAAGACCATAGCTGTCCTAGAGTTTATGTTCTTCAAGGAGGAAACAGACAACAAGTGAACAAATGGTAGATTTCAAACCAATGTGATAAAGATAAAGGGTGATGTGATAAAGCGTGCAAGGAGATAGCATGAGAGTGGCCAAAACTTCTCCTGTGAGGCAGTAATCTTGGCAGCTGACTGACAGGGGCCAAGTGGATAGGAATAGTGGTGCTTTTAAAATCCTTTCCATTCTACCTTTTTTTTTTCACTTTTACTTATAAACAAATCTAAATTTGTGGCCATAACTATTCTATTTTAGGGAAAAATACTTTTAACTTATAAGGGTTTGTTCCTCTCCTCCCCTTCCCCATTTTTTTTTAACTCCAAATGTTCAGGCCATTATTAGCTCAAGAGTTCTAGAAGTAGAGCCAATTCAGACTGACCCCTGGGGCCCCTCCAGGATCGTCTCTCGCTCTGGCAGCTCTCCTACCCCATTATCTTGACTCTACAGTCTGCTTCTCCCCTTACCTAAGTTTTTGCAACTCTTGGGGCACCAAAGCCTCTCCTGCCTTCCTCCGCTCCAGGTGCTACTTCTCTGAACAAGGCCATGCTTCCAGAAATCACAAACTCCATAAGGGCAGAACGTTGCTTGTGTTGTTCACTGCTGCATTTCCAGCACCCAGAATTGTGCCCAGCACACGGTTAGCATTCAATAAACATTCGTTCACTGAGAGAACTTCCTGAAGCCAATAGGAGGGTAACCAGTCACCTCTCTAAGTGCTTAAGTACTCAAACCTACAACTAGAAAGAATGTGTGGCCTACCATCATACAGAGAAACATTATCACTTCCATTTTACAAAACAGACTGCTGAGTTGGTTCAAATAATCCAAGATTTCACCTAAAATGGTCTTTTTTTTCTCTGTTAGAAAAATTTTTTAAAGCCAAGAAGTAGGAGCTGTGAAAAAACCTAGCATACAAAGAGGACATTACCCATGTCATTTAACATTTCTTGAAGATGTGATGAATTTAACCAATGTTGAACAGCCTTCCTGGATAAATCCAACAACAAATATTTTGGTCTCCTGAAAACAAACAAACAAGCAAAATAACTCTTCTTGGCTCAAATTATAGGAATTCTTTGCTGCAGCTCAGGCTAGGCTTTTTGCATATGTGCTTTTAGGACAGGATTGTAGATTGCATGTGTTCTGCACAGCAACCACGGACACTTAACATTCATTAAATAATAATGAAACAGGAGGCCTGGATTTTTTTGTTGTTGTTGTTTCTCCTGGGTCTGTTTCTCACTTAAGTGACCTTGGACAAATCTATTCCTTCCTCTCATATCTGATTTCCATATATCTGTTTCAGGATAATGTTTGTGACTAAGATGCTTTGCGAGATCTTCAGATTACAAATAGCAGTTAGTGCCCTTCATGTATGAAATTTATCTCCTTCACTCTATCGGAAGGCTGCTTAACACTTCTACTGCAAACCTTCACACACAGCTGTGGAGCGTTGTCAATACCATCTAAGGATGGCTCAGATGTTCTAAGGCCAATCAACTGACAAGTAATAAGAGTAACTTGAGCCAAGAAAAGTCTGTTTCTTACGCTACTCAGAATTGGAAAATGGGTAAATGTAATAATCCCCACACCACATTTTCTTTATTTCTATGGTTTTCAGCCTCTTCTACACCATGCAGAAGCTGCTGGCGACATCTGACTACCCTATACTCTGCAATTGCCTTTCCAAAGCAACCCTTACGAACACTGAGAGGGCTACAAGGCCCACGCTGGGGATAGGACAAACTGCCAGGACTGGTAGTCCGGCCCTGGTGCGGTCACCGCGCATTCCACACACTGTTTTAGAGGCTGACAAAACACAGCCATCTTGCATAGGCACCCTGGCCCAGAAAGAGGGCGAGCCCGGAGACCGCCACCTGAGAGGGGCCGCCCGCTCCGCCGTCCCGCCCGCAGCCCGCGCACCGGCGGCCGCCTCGGCCGGGCCGGAGTCTGAACGGACAAAGTTGGCCGCGGGCGGACGCCGGCCTGAGCCGCAAGGCCCGGCCGCACTTGGCCCGGGCGCAAGCGGAAAGAAAGCCGTCGGTGCGCCCGCTAGCCGCCGCCGCGGCCCCGTCAGAAAACGGGCGCGGGACGCCAGGCTCCTATTCGCGAGCTTCTTGTCCGGGAGTGTTTTCCACTGGGGCGCGGCGACCGGTCGGCCGCGTCCTCCTCCCCGCCCCCACGCGCCCGGGGCCCCGCGGGGGCGGCCCTCGCCCCTCCCCACAGCGGCCGGGACGCTAGCAGGCCGGGCGTTCACCCGCCGCGCCGCCTCCCCTCCCCCACTTCCCTCTCGGCGCCCCAAACCCGGGCTTCGGGGGTTCTGTGACGTGTGCGCGTGGAGCGGAGTGGGAGTGCAGGCCGGGTGCGGGGGAGAGACGGGGGCGGCAGGTCGTCTCAGCGGGAGCCGGCGGCTCCTCGGCGTGTCTTTTGTGTTTGTACACAGACGGCGAGAGGGAGCCGAGAGGAGGGAGCGGGCGGCGCGCAGGGGAGGGGCGAGCGCGCGCCAGCGAACGGGCGCGC
>NW_012146079.1:6390504-6420396 GCF_000956105.1 Propithecus coquereli | reverse complement strand
CCGGTGGTAAAGCACCCAGGAAGCAACTGGCTACAAAAGCCGCTCGCAAGAGTGCGCCCTCTACTGGAGGGGTGAAGAAACCTCATCGCTACAGGTATTAAAACAGAAAAGGGAAAAAATGGGACAAAGTCTCTTGTAGTATCCATATTATTTAACAAATAGATGGATAACAGGAAAACTTTTTGCTTTCGGCAAACTGATTTTCTTTTCCCTTTTGAATATTTACTGCCTTTTGAATATATACATACTGTGTATTCATTTGTATCTACATTTTTTTTTTATTGGAAACATGTTTAATTTTGAAGACATAATCTGACCTAGAAGCCTATGGAGACCTGTTATAATATGTCATTGATAAAGTTAATGAGACAGATTGACTTTTTAGTTAGCTATTAAGTTAGTAATTTTTAAAAATAGTAAAGTGTTTTTTTAAAATACATTTTTGAGGATATCATTTCCAGCTTTTGGCAAAATAATTAGTAAAGATCGGGCATTTTGTTTTAGTAAAGTTTCCATCCCTTTTACTTGATTGGTTTGTTCCCGTCTGTATTAGCTCGTTTGATTTTCAACTACCTGAGCAGTGTTGTTAAGGGAATCTGCCATTAGAGGGCAGAAGTCGCCCATACTTGGGTAGCTTCTGCGAATTATACAATTAACCAAAAATAAAAGCCCATACAGTGGAAGAAATAATTAAGAATTAGAGGTAAATTTCTTACTCTTCCATGTGGAACACTGCACAGTCAGGCATATTTAAATTTAATAATGCATGAGAGATGAACAGGAGTCAAAGAGTAAAGGTATTCTGGGAAATCCAACTTAAATACCAGTGTATTTTTTAACGAAGTTCATTGAATTGTGTTGGTCTTTAAGGGCTATTAAAAATTGAGGGTGCAGGTGGGAAGAAGGAGAGTGCTGCTAAATTGAGAAGAGTCAACTTCTTTATTAGTGGTGTGACTTCCCAAGTTGTAATTCTTAACAGAAGTTGATGATTTTTATATGCGTGTATATGTACAAGTTAAGAAATGAAAATAAATAGGGCTTTGATAAACTCCTTGCTAAGAATCTACTTTAATTTCATGCTTTTTGCTTTAAAGGTATTCTTGTTACTCTTGATAGACTTGAATGTTCAGATCATAAATTGACCAGTGAAATTTAATAATGAAGCAGAAGAATGGTTGGGTGGTTTTTTGTTTTTTTTTTAATTCATTTTCTTTAAAGCTGACAACTTATCCTTTTGTGTGATGTATTTAGTAACAATTTCTTTATTAATTTTTCTTAAAGGCCTGGTACAGTGGCACTCCGTGAAATTAGACGTTATCAGAAGTCCACTGAACTTCTGATTCGCAAACTTCCTTTCCAGCGTCTGGTGCGAGAAATTGCTCAGGACTTCAAAACAGATCTGCGCTTCCAGAGCGCAGCTATTGGTGCTTTGCAGGTAAAATGGTGGGCGGGGGTCTGGGGGGCAGACTGAGAGTTTGTGTTCCTGCTCTATACCAAGAACAATTCTAAATCTTTGTATATGCTTATATAATTTAGTCATCACAAGCCTGTGAGGTAGTGTGATATCATTTCACTGAAGAGACTTTGGAAAGGTTAAGTTGCTCAGGGTCATACACAGATAATGGCAGAATCAGAGTTTGAACCCATTTGACTCCAAAGCCTAGTTATAACATTGTTATAACATTTTAAACATTGCACCAAAAACAATGTTTAAAGAAAACCCTCTAGTTTGGTTTATGGATGCTGCAGGGCATTAAGAAGATGGGACTAGAGGTCTATATTTGTAGTCAGTTCTGAGTGTCCTGGACAGGAATAGGCAGCATTAGAGAATTATGTATTAAGGTGAAAGGAGCAGGGAGTGGTGATTAGGATTGCATTGACAAGATAGGAAAGGTCCTTGAAAATGGTACTGGACATGTGAAAGGACAGGAATTTGAAGACTCATAGTTTGCTAAAAGGGACTAGGGATTTCAGTTTAAATGGGGAGTGTATTGAATTTAATCTAAATCTCTGTCGTGTCAGGACTTTGAAAAATACTGTTCTAGAAATGTTTATTTGAAATATTTGTGGTTTATACCAAGATAAAACTTGAAATTCCCACAAAATATATGATAAGATATATCAGTGTAATTAACATCAATTGCTTAAAGGACCTTTGTTATATTGTGTGGTTGGATTCTTTAGATGCAGGTATCTCAAAAATATAGTAAGACCACCACCTCTGTCAGAAGCATGGGGTTAGTGGTGGTTAAAAATGTAGATTGTTAGGCACCATTGCAGACCTGAATCAAAATCTCTTGGAGAGGGGGGCTAGAATCTCCATACACTCCATTGGAAGATTTTCAAGGCTGCTGTTGCTGTGCCGGGCTTTTGCTTTATATGTGAGAAAGATTTGATAGGTGGATTCTACCCTGAAATGTAATTGGTTGAGCTGTTTCTATGGTTAGTTGAAACTTCATTTGATTGGTGAATTCCAGGAGTAGACATCCATTAAATTATCAGTGAGTTGAAATTATTGAAATTTCAGCTACTAAAATCTTTCCATGCTATTACTTAAAACTTTATTTTCTGTTTTAATAATTATCTTCAGTTCCCATTTCATTTATTACCTAATACAGAGATTATTATTAAGATTTCCAAGCACTACTGATACAAATCTGCTGATTTTGTTTTCTAATTAGTTAGTAGGACTATGCTTAAAGAACACAATGCTGTACTTGAAAGTCCAGCATTTTTTAGCTTAAATGTCAGTAAGATAACCTTGTAAATTGAAAAATTGCTAAACAATCTGGGTAAAGGACTCTAATCTTTTAAAAACTATTATGTGTAAACTTCCATTGTTGCTGTTCTTAAGTTATATGTCATTAAGTGGTTCTGTTGTTTTTGAGCAAAATGTTCACCTCTGCTGCCTATATTAGTTCTCTTAGCGTTAGATAGCTCTTCTCTTTATTGGAAAGAGTAATCTTAGTTACAAGGGTGTTTTTTTTTTTTTGGTTTTTTTTGCTTTTTAAAAGGTTTTGCTCTTAAAGGTTAAAGGGGAAATTTGTCAGTTAGACGTAGGGTAATAGGCTGGACACAGTGGCTCACACATGTAATCCAACCACTTTGAAGAGGCTGAGGTGGGAGGATTGCTTGAATTCAGGAGTTCTAGACCAGCCTGGGCAACATGGTAAGACCCTGTCTCTGCCCAAAAAAAAAATTTTTTTTTTTTTTTTTTAAAGTAGGCACTGGTGGCAGGCACTTGTAGTTCTAGCTAGCTACTCAGGAGACTGAGGCAGAGGAGGATCCCTTGAGCTTAGGAGTTTGAGGCTGCAGTGAGCAATGATTGTGCCACTGCCCTCCAGTCCAGGTGACAGAGCAAGACCCTGTCTCTTTAAAAAGGTGGGGGGTAATAAAAGATAACAGTTGAAGTCCAAGTCACTATTTTTGGCTTTAGAATTATACAATTTACAACTAAAGGATGGGAGGTAGTCCAGTGAGAGTAGTAGAGAAGTTAGTCTGAGTTTGCCACAGATAAACAAGAATTAACTAGCTTAAAATTTAGCCTTTGCCTTTAATGTGTGAGAACTTGAACTTCAATTCAATATCCTTGTGTTAAAAATGGACAGGAGCTGGGTGTAGTGTCCTGTCTCTGTAGTCCCAGCTACTTCGGTGGCTGAGGCAGGAGGATCAGTTGAGCCCAGGAATTTGAGTCCAGCCTGACTAACATAGTGAGACCTGTCTCTTAAAAAATAAAATTAAATTAAATACATCTTTAAATGAGCAATGGTGTTTTGAAATGGTAGAAGAGCCAGACATTGAATACACTCAGTATTTTTTTTTTTTTTTTGAGACAGAGTCTCTCTCTGTTGCCCAGGCTAGAGTGCTGTGGCTTCAGCCTTGCTCACAGAACCTCAAACTGCTGGGCTCAAGCGATCCTCCTGCCTCAGCCTCCTGAGTAGCTGGGACTACAGGCACATGCCACCATGCTTGGCTAATTTTTTCTGTATATTTTTTTTAGTTGTCCAGCCAGTTTCTTTCTATTTTTAGTAGAGACGGGGTCTCGCTCTTGTTCAGGCTGGTCTCGGAACTCCTGAGCTCAGAGAATCCACCCACCTTGGCCTCCCAGAGTGCTAGGATTACAGGCGTGAGCCACTGCGCCCGGCCTTATGCTCAGTATTCTAAATGAACATTTTCCTCTAGTTAGTAAGATGTTTTTTTCTTCTGCCGTTACCTCAAGATTAGTTATATTCATTAGGTCATAAATTTATGTGGCAGTCTTTAATTCCCATTACGGCCTTAATGTTTAAGGGACTTTAGGATACTGGTAATAGAATTGAAAATGTATGGGTCATGGTAAAACCCCCCTCTCAAACTCCTGGGTATTGACTCTTTTCCCAGAGGTGATCAGACACAGAATAGCTAAGTTTTAAGACAGCAGTGAGATTCCAGCTGCCACATGCCATATCTAAGTAGTGTCCTGGGTGAGCCAATAGATGATACCACTCTAAACAGTCTCAGAGCCATGAGACCTCATGGCTTGTCCACCCTGCAGCTTGTAATGCTGCATTTCACAAAAGCATTATAGATTTGCATAATCCTGAGGTACTGGGTTAAACAAAATTGAACTTTCTTTGCTGAGAAACTTCAGTTCTAGTATCTGGTGTGTATTCTGAGTCCAAAAGAGGAGACTAAAATATGCCAGTTTTCTAGACTTTCTACCCACTACTTAAATATCCCAAGAATGAATCCCTGAATATTAAGGACTTTTGCTTTTAATACCTTTGAAATAGGTAAGATATGAGGGACTAATTGCATAGAATAGAAACTTCTAAATTTGGGTTAGACATAAAAACTAGCAAATATTGAACATCTACTTGAGGGCAAGGCATTGTGAGTATTAAATGAGATTTCTATTATCAAGTAACTTAAGGGCATTAAAAGATGGCTGCAATACAAGGTCAGTCAGTGAGTTAGGAATTAGGAGTTCAGGGTTACCTGCACTGGGAACAGGAACAAGTAGAATATTTGCTTTCTCCTTTGTGGAATAGTCTTGAACTAAACTTTAAAGGATAGGTAAACAAGACTTACTTCTTGATAACAAGTACTAGAGAAAGACGTTTTATGGAAGGCTAAAAAGAGCAAAGGTATAAATGTGAATATAATATTTTTTCCATAAAATGAAATAATGTAAAACATTTCGATTAGTTGCTGTATTAATGCTTTTTATTTGGATAAAAGTAGCAACTATAAAAATCTTTTTTCTCCCTTAAATATACTTTGAACAGAGAAATAACTTTTCCTTTTAGAGAAAAGACAACTGCTCATTTAATGCTCCAAATCTAAAACAGTTGGGTTGATGACTATTAAAATGGTAATTTCTTCACAAAATAAGTAAGCAGATGTTTTATTTAGACTAAAAGATTCATCAACTTTTCAGACAGCCATAAGATGCACTAACAATTTGATTTATGATTTAATTTTTTGTGGAAACACCCCCTTTTCACTTTACATGTCAGTTGTCAATGATTGATTGATAAAGCTAGCAGTTTTTAAGTGGTGGTAGGCTTAAGAAGATGCCTTGAAAGGATCTTACAATCAAATGGGAAAAACCAGAGGGATCAATATTAGTAGTAGAGGTCAGGAAATGCCAGATTGGGGAAGGTACTTAGTAAGGGCCAGGGGCACATCTCCTAGGCATAATAGATCAAAGTATATAAATAAGGGACTGATTTGTGATGTGTTCTGTGACCTGTAAGTACTCTTGCGATAAAACTGAGGTGTAAAACAGAAGGTAGATGAGGGCCATGTGATAAACACCAGTTGTCAGCTATATTGCCTTCTTGGCAAGGCAAAGGTTCAGATATTGGGGGTGTCATTGGGATTTAGGGGAAGGGGGAGACTGGCCTGCGGTGGGATGTTTGGCTTGGATATGATTCCATTTGTCTTTGTAAGGATGAGAACGTTAGAGTTTAAGTTGGATTTCATACTTTATTCAAGACATTTGAGTTTACTAGAAATCAATTAACATGAGAAAAATCAACATTTTCTAGTAATTTGACTTGTGTAATTTGATAAAGATGTACATACTTGAGCTTTTGATTTTCATAAGCTGCCTTCTGAGTTTTGTCCCATCGGTTTTAAAATGTAATGTTTGGTAAAATAGTCAACATCTTGTGAAGTAGGTTCAGAAACATTGTTTTAATTCATATATGTGTGTCTTAACTGTTGTAAATAACACCATTAATAATTTTTTCTTCATTATTGTTGCAGGAGGCAAGTGAGGCCTATCTGGTTGGCCTTTTTGAAGACACCAATCTGTGTGCTATCCATGCCAAACGTGTAACAATTATGCCAAAAGACATCCAGCTAGCACGCCGCATACGTGGAGAACGTGCTTAAGAATCCACTATGATGGGAAAACATTTCATTCTCAAAAAAAAAAAAAAAAATTCTCTTCTTCCTGTTATTGGTAGTTCTGAACGTTAGATATTTTTTTTTTTCCATGGGGTCAAAAGGTACCTAAGTATATGATTTCGAGTGGAAAAATAGGGGTCAGAAATCAGGTATTGGCAGTTTTTCCATTTTCATTTGTGTGTGAATTTTTAATATAAATGCGGGGATATGAAGCATTAATGCAAGTCAAATGTTTCAGTGAACAAGTTTCAGCAGTTCAACTTTATAACAATTATAAATAAACCTGTTAAATTTTTCTGGACAATGCCAGCATTTGGATTTTTTTAAAACAAGTAAATTTCTTATTGACGGCAACTAAATGGTGTTTGTAGTATTTTTATCATACGGTAGATTCCATCCATTCACTATACTTTTCTAACTGAGTTGTCCTACATGCAAGTACATGTTTTTAATGTTGTCTGTCTTCTGTGCTGTTCCTGTAAGTTTGCTATTAAAATACATTAAACTATACCTGCTTTTGGTCTTTATTATTAACCTTACCCATATGATTCATATTCAAAATAATTTTAGTATCAAATGCTTTGTCACCTTATATCTGAGACAGAAGACAATTGAGAGGTTGAGAAAGTATAAGCTTGGTATGGAAAGGAAACAAGGGTACTGGCATTATTTCTAATTTTTTAGAACTTGCAGATAGTAAATCTCTTTGCCAAAACCAGATGATCTTAGCTCTCTAGATATGTTGTGTTCTAAACCGATAAGTTTCAAACCTACCTAGTCAGCAGAATGACCTGGAAACACTTGGTAGAAATGTTTTATTTTTTTTTAATTTTTTAAAATTTCAGCATATTACTGGGGTACAAATGTTTAGGTTATGTATATTGCCTTTGCCCCACTGGAGTCAGAGCTTTGAGCGTGTCCATCCCCCAGATGGTGAACACCACACCCATTAGGTATTTTTATACCCTCCCCTCCTGCCCCCTCCCATCTGCCGGACACCCAATGAAAAAACTTTAATGGTAACAAATGAAAATAAATATGTAACAATCTTTAGCTCAAAAGTTATTGCATTGGAGATCTGGCTATTTTGAGATGCTGTCTATTTGTTAACCCTGAAGTTATTCAAGCATCAATGATTGAGTCTTAGCCTTCTTTTATTTGGTATCATAATGATTAATGTGAAATGAGGCTAGTAAACATTTTAAGATCTGTAACACATCCCTAATGTATTGACATTAGTCCTAACATTTGAGTGTTTCAAACTTTCCTGGACTCTGTAAAATGTTAATCAGTAGGCTAAGAACAGACTCATTTTAAGAACCTGATTCTGATATTCAACATGGCATCCTAGTTTTTAGTGTGATCCTTTGCATAAGCTTCTGCTGGCAAGCACTGGTATTGCTCAGTATTTTGTCAATGCTGGTTCCTAAAAGCTGGTAGTAGTTGTTCAGTGTTCCCTCTTTAGTCCAGTTTCTGCAGTGCAAAGGGACAATGGTAGGCCTGTTCTTGAAAAACACTTTAAAAGGGAAAAGGAGGAAGTTATGTTACCTTCTAGAATCTGATGTGGACCAATTACAAGTAGAATATACCATCTTTTGAGTTCTTGTAATCAGTCCTGCATTTTGCTCTGAAAGTTTTAGTGAACTAAAAGTATTGTTTTCCTGCCCCATGAACTGGTTATGTTAGCAGTTAATTTTGTTTAAACAAATATTTAGTGGTATGTGCTCATTGTCCAGGTACAATACAATGAGTTGTACTATGTTGTAAAATTAGCCAGTTAGGAAAAAGGTAGCACAAAGTAGATGAGCTTGGTGCTCTGTCTGCACAGATGTTTGTGTCAAAGCATGGTATGTTAATATTTGACATGTATTCCCATACATTGCCTATGAAGTAGGTAACTTGTTACTATTTACAAATGCAATAGAATTTGGGCAATTTTAGTTGACTAGGATCTAGCCAATATGCATGGTAGTTTTGAAGTCAGGGCTATCCTTTGACTCAAGTATGGGTGTGATCTGTCTGCCCATTGATCCCTAGGTTAATGCTCAGTAACTATTAGGCTGATAATCCTCTTCCCTATTATGTTTTGGAGTGGCTATATGACAGTCCTACCCATAGTGAATTGGAGGTGGACCCAAAATGTGTGGGGACTATAGCTGGAGCCATCTTTTTTTTTTTTTTTTTTGAGACCGGGGTCTTGCTTTGTTACCCAGGCAGTACTCAAACTGCTGAGCTCAAGTGATCCTGCCGCCTCAGCCTCCCCAGTAACTGGGATTACAGGCGTTCCTGGCTCTGAAATCACTCGTTTCAGCTTGTGAATAGTAAAAGTAACCTGCAGAAAATAGCCAAATAATACCTCTTAAGATTCCGGAGAGGCTGGGTGTGGTGGCTCACGCCTGTAATCCTAGCACTCTGGGAGGCCAAGGGGGGAGGATCGCCTTGAGCTCAGGAGTTCGAGACCAGCTCTGAGCAAGAGCGAGACCCCTGTCTCTACTAAAAATAGAAAGAAATTAGCCAGACAACTAAAAATACATAGAAAAAATTAGCCAGGCATGGTGGCACATGCCTGTAGTTCCAGCTACTTAGGAGGCTGAGGCAGGAGGATTGCCTGAGCCCAGGAGTTTGAGGTTGCTGTGAGCTAGGCTGACATCACAGCACTCTAGCCCAGGCAACAGAGTGAGACTTTGTCTTCAAAAAAAAAAAAAAAATGCATATATGTACTGTATATTACTTAGTAAGATAAACATCGCACAGCAAACCTATGATTTGAGGTAGCATCTTTAAAATATGAGTCAATTTAAACACTTTAATAATAATAATAGTTCAGTTTTACAGGTAGTGCTGGCCAGGCAAAAGAAAAAAAGAATGAAATTGGTAGGAGAACCTATGGGGATTACAAGAAAGAACGCTCGAAAAATGCTTAGCACAGAGCCGGACGCACACAGTGAGGGCTCCGCTCACGGTGGGCTTTATTTGCTCATAATCATTTGGACCTGAAATAAACAGTTCTGATTCCAAGTGCAGGGGAGGGAGGTGGAGTGGAGGGGGGTGGCCAGGATTTCTGCTAAAGTGTCACCAGCCTCGAAGGTCCCCAAGACACGCATGCGGGGCTTCGCCGGGCGAGGGGCCCGTGCAGCCTGGTGGCGCGTCGCAGAGCTCCGTGGCTCCACTGCCAGCACGGCCACGGCGACCTCGGGGGCTCCAGGCCGGTCAGCAGATGGCCGCGCGTCAGGTCCTCCCTGCGTCGCGGTCCTCCCCAGCTCGCAGTGCCGGAAGCGGCCGCCGGAGACAGATTCCTGAGGGCGCAGCGCTCAGTCCAGGGAAACGGGGTGTGGGACAGGCTGCCCCTGCAGCCCTCCCCGGGAGGGGCCCGGAGAACTGAAGGCTCAGGGTCTCTGTCCCGGGTCCCCTTCGTCCTTCCGAGCCGCAGCACCTGCCCAGCCCGTCCCCGCAGTTGTCGCCGTAGGCGGCTGTTCCCTTTCACGCACTTCTGAAATCGACTCCGGACCCGGCTCTCCCGGCGCTTCGCCCGCCCCGCACCCAGGTGCCGGAGAGACCTTCCTAAAACGCTGAACTCACCCCCCAGCCACTGCCCGGTCCCCCGGCACCCCCGCATCCCACCCCCGTTGTCACGTGACGCGCCCCCACCCGTCGCGCCCCCAGGGCCCGCCACGCCCCTCCGCGCCCGCAGCCCCCGGCTGGGTCCCCTCCGCGCAGCGCCCTCCCGCCCGCCACCACCGGGGGTCCCCTCGGCGACCCCGGGTCACCCGTCGTCCCCGCCCGTGGCGAGGCGTGCTCCTGAGGCCTCGGCCCTGCCTGGGGCGGGCCCGCGCGCTGTCCCGCAGCCCCCTCGGCCCTCGGGCTGTGGGGCCCCTTCCCCAGGTGGGGCCGCCGCGTGGCCGCCCTGAGCGCGAGCGCGGCCGCGGCCCCGGCGGTGCCGCACGTTCTGCGGGAGGGTTGCGCGTGGCCCTTTGGAAAACAAAGCTGGTTAGTGCTCAGCTGCCTCCCGGGCGGGTGGAGGGAATGTAATATTTATGAACGGAGAAACCATTAGCATGTAAACACCGCGTAGATGCCGGCCGGGGCTCGCGGGGAGCGGTAGGGCCCGGTCCCGCCGCGCTCGCCCTCGTCCGCCCCCCAGCCCGCGCCCTCCTGCCCCGCGAAAGCGGGCTTCGGTCCGTAAACCACCTGGACCTGGGGGAACGGATCAGGAAACAGCTGTCGGGGCAAGTCCAGGACGCTCACGCCTCCGAGGGACAGTCCCCGCGCCCCCACCATCCCTGCGGCGGAGGAAACCGCGCCCCCGGCTGGCACCGGCGACCCCAGGCCTCTGGGTCAGGCTTTGCTGGTACCTGCCGCCTCAGTCCGATACTGGCGCCCGGCTAAGAGCTGAGGGGAAGGATGACCAGGACCTGGCCCAGCCTCGAGAAGGCGCGTCCATAGGGGACACTCAGGAGAGGGGGCCAGGGATTAAGTCCCGGATCCGGCGCTGAGAAAGGAGGCTGGGGAGTCGGCCAGGTTAACATTCACTGCAGCCTCGAGGATGAGTGGGACTTTCACAGCTCAGGTCCAGAGACAGGCGATGCGGCTTCAAGATCGGTTTTTACTTAGGAGCCAGTCACATGGGATTTTCGCAAAGTGACCAATTATGAGGTCACTGCAAGGCCTGAAGAGCTGTCCCTGTGGAAGAGGGAATCCTAAGCCCTGGAGGAGCCGGGTCTTGGGGACACCAAAGGTGGAGGGTATTGAAATGAGCTTCAGCAACTGTGTCCTAACTTGTCAGCAGTCTGGAAGGGAGGCGGTCTCTCCCCAGGGCTTCTTGAAGGCCCTGCTCGGTTTCTCCCATTGGCTGGGGAGAACCCTAAGGACAGATACCACCTTCCAGGCAGCATTGCCCAGGCCCTCTGCCTTACCCCGGCCCTGCCCAGAAGTTTTAACTGGACTCTTATAAATCTGAGGCTCATTCCCCCACCTCCCAGAATGGAGCACTTAACAGTGCGTCCTAGAGACCCAGCAGATTAAAGTGCCCTCAGCAGAGCAGAGAGAGATTGTCGCAAGGGAAGGATGCATCGGGAGAGAGAGTGGAGTGCATCACCTGTACTCTTGGGAATTTCAGCTGGTTTCACCCAAGATCTCGCCAAGGGCCTCCCTTCCCCTCTGCTGGGGTTGGGGGTCAGGGAGCACTGCAGACTTCCACTAGTGTCCACTCTTGGGAAATAAAGAACAATAGCTTAGCCTAAAAGATTTCCAGGGACCCTGGAACTTATTAATATTGAAAACGGTTGACAAACAGTTTACAGGGGGATATTTGGCTGCATACTCTGGGTGAACAGATGTTTTTGAATATCTTCTCCACTAGGTGCCAAGCACCACGCTAAGCTTTCATTCTCAAATCATCGATCGCTGCAGCCCTGTGGAATAAGTATTGTTTTCCCTATTTTGGAAAAATATGGAAACTGAAGCTCATAGCAATGAAATGACAGGCCCCAGTCACATAACTATTAAGTGGCAGAGTCAGAATTATAAGACAGACCTTGACTTCAATCTTGGTAGAAGAATGAATCCAGATCATTAAGATGTGTATGAAATATTTGGTAGGTTTTGCAGGGCACAGAAGGACAAAGATGGACTCACCTTCGGGTTTAGTAAACGGTGTTTTCCAAACTTGAAATCAGGGTCCTGTCTCACAGTCTGCCATATCCGTGAATTGCCCTGTGCCAGTTCTGCGTTTTGATGCTGGGGCCAGGCCTCTGCTTCCTAGCTGGCTCCCCAGTAGGTGCCACAGCAGGAGACTGCGTGGCTGCAGGAGGAAAGGGGACACGCTCCTTTCCGGAGGCTTCCCATGGGCGTCCTCCTGGGAACTTGTCGGCTTCCAGTTCCTGGGAGCGTCATTGCAACCTCGGTTCTTCAACCCAGACGCTAAATCCAGTGAGCGGTTGCACTTACTGTGCAACCCCCCCCCCCCAGAAATACTAGTTAACAATTTTTTTACCTACTTTTATTAAATTTTCTGTTAGAACAACTGGTGTGGCTTCTGTCTCTTGACTGGACCTTGACTGGTGCAGAAACCGGGTGAGGGAGGTATCGTGTGATAATTGTGAGAGGAGCTACTCCCCACCCTTGATCCCCGGGCCTGTGTGTTGTGGCTAAGGAGAGGACAGCACCCAGTAATGGTCTCTGATCCAAAGCATCTACTGTATCCTACCAGATGGAACCCCATTCCTTCGAAATGTTAACTCCCAGCGGGCATGGCCTCCCTCACCCATGCCACCTCTCTGTTAGGTCCACTGCTTCTGAGTGACGGGGTACAGGGATTAAACCAGTTGATTCCACAGGCAGCAGGCCGTTGCTGCTCTTCTTTTGACCAGAAGCAGTATTATGTGGACTATCAGGACAGTGAGTAGGGCATTCTGTAAATCCAGACATGATCGTGCTGGCAGAAACATTATGAGCAGGGAAGGCAAATCCATATCCAGAATACGTGTATAATCCACTAAGGACAAATCTCTGCCCCTTCCATGATGGAAAGAGTCCAGTGTAGGCCAGGTGCAGTGGCTCACGCCTCTAATCCCAGCACTTTGGGAAGCCGAGGTGGGAGGATCACTTGAGACCAAGAGTTAGAGACCAGCCTGGGCAACATAGTAAGACACCATCTCTAAAAAAATATTAGCCTGACATCGTGGCGCATGCCTGTAGTCCCAGCTACTTGGAGGCTGAGGCAGGAACCCAGTAGTGTGAGGTTGCAGTGAGCTATGATGACACCACTGCACTCCAACCCGGGTGACAGAGTGAGACCCCATCTCTAAAAAAAAAGAAAAAAAAGAGTCCACCTAACTTGCCAGTAGGTGGCTGGCTGGGTCCCCCATGTGGCCACAACAGGAGCTCAGTGTTGGTCTCTGCTGTTTCAGATCAGGCAGTTAGTAGATGGCTGAGTCAGCCTTGGTGAGGGGAGGGCATGTCGTCGAGTTCATGCATGGCCTCCAACCTTGCCACCGTGGCCGCCTTGTTGCATGGGCCCATTGTACAAGCGCTGCGGTGGCTGGAAAAGAGACAGACTCACCTCCATAGAACATGCCTCATTCACCTGATTGTAAAGCGCCCCTTTTGCAGTGATGCCCTTTGGGGAGCATTCACAGGAGGCCCAGATCCAAGGACATTCACATTCCATGCCCGTTTGGAGAGATCCATCTCCGTACCCCCAGACCTTCTTGTTGCCAGTCTTCCAAGTGTGTCCTTCCATATCCCTGCCAACGAATCACGCAGATCCCGCTCTGGCTGTCTCAGTCCAGACAAAGCGGGCAAACACACATGCCTCTTGTAGTTCTGCCCACCAGGAAGATTTTCTTCCACCATTTGTCCTTCAGGGCCACCTGGAATGGGCTATAGAACGGCAGCCATCCACTCTCTGTTGATGCCAGCATATTGTGTAGTGCCTTCTGCAAACCAGGACTGAAGTTTTCCTCCTCAGTCAACTGATCACAAGGAACTTTCTGTGAAGTCCTGGAACGAAAGGAAAAGAGGCAAGAAAGCAAGACTCGCTGTTGAAGGTGTCAGAGCCGCCTGCTCGCACAGCCTGCTTGCGCCCAGTCACTCACGTGCCGTTTCCACGTGGTAAGAGATCGCTGCTGCACGTGCCCACTCCCGTGGCGTGGTGATTTAGAGGCCACTCAGTACACGCGTGGCCACTTCCTGACCGCGGGCTAGGCATTCCATTTCTACCAGGGGCCAGCAGCAAGCCAGAAGAACAGTTACCTGCAGAACAGGCCGCACATTTGCTCTCGAACCCGAGGGCCCTGTGCCGGGTTCCCCCGCTGGAGCTGGCCGGAGGCTCCGTGCAGCACCCACTGCCGGACACCTGGTCTGTCGGCTCGGAAGCACCAGGCGAAAGAGCAGCTGGCACTGCACTCGGACTTGCCGCGCAGCCTTCTCTGCTCTGGTCCACAAAATTATTTACTTCATGTATTTCTGTACGTTGACTCACTATTTTCTACCTAAATAAATTCACACTCCTCCTAAGCAATGGTCTCTATGCTGGGCTGATTATTTTTTCTTATACAGGTATAAAGAAAATAAATACTTAAGATTTAAAATCGAACGCTTTCATCCAAACACTACCTAAATCATCCTGGCTACTACTCGTGGCACCTGGCCCACCCTTTGTGAAACACCTTCCAGGAGAGGAAAATAAAACAAAGCAAAACGCAGACCAGGACCGGCACAGCTGAGTCCACAGTATACTATATGATATTGCTTAGATTTTTTTTTTTTCCTGAAATCGATTTAAATCTGACTCCGAGCCCTTGACCACCAAGCTGGGAGGAAATTTAATTTCAGCCTTTATTAGGGCATTACAGCGGCTCTGCCATCCAGTACACTTTTCTAGAACCGTGCCACTCTCCAGTCTGGTTGTGTTCTCCTTGCATCTGGATGGGCTTGTGGCTTCCCAGTAGCCAGTGGGATCCAGCAGGAGTGTCGCGACCCCAAGAAAGGTGAGTCGCCTCCACCTTGTGTGAGCTGGAGCCGAGCCGGCTGCAGTTAGGCTGACTGCCCTGGGCTTTTGTGCTGCAAGCAGCAGAGCTGCAGGGAGAGGCCGTGGGCAGGCACCCTGCTCAATGCCCAGTCTTCCTGTTTCCCCGGCCCTGGGACCAGGCATGTGAGTGACAGAGGCTCAGATGATTCCAGCCCCCAGCTAAAGAGTCATTCCCAGCCTGCAAGTCTTCCCAGGTAATGCCCCAGACATCCTAGGGTAGAAACAAACTGTCCCCACTGTTCCTTTTCAAAACTCCGACTCACAGAAACTGTGAACATTAATAAAAAGAGTTGTTTTATGCCACCAAGTTTGAGGTGGCTTATTACACAGCAACAGGTATAGTAGATCTTTGTAGGTGGACTTCTTTAGAGGACAGTGTGGTCACTTCCTCAGTCTCCGTTCTCTCTCGACATGGTATCTGGCCCAAGTTTGGATGTGACTCTTCCCCAGGCAGCCGTGGGCTTGGGCTTTCAGGGTGGGCAGTGTGGCTTAGGATCGAGGCTGGCCACACAATTCCCTCATCTGGACACAGTCATTGGCTCAGAGAAGGAACACATATGACTCATTTTGAGCCAGTGATACTGGAGAAGATAGGGACCTTTAGGGAAAATATAAAGATTTCTCTATCTTCTGAGACAGATTCCAAAAGCCATGCACGCACACACACACACCACACACCATCGCTGAGGAAGTATGATGCCCTTAGGGGCCACAGCAGCCATTTTAGGACCATGAGTAGGAGCCAGCCTTTAGATGAAAGCTGAGATTTTGGAAATCAGATTAGAGGCAGAAAAACAACACCAAACAGGACTCAGAGACTTGAGCCACTGAAGCGAACCAACCCTGAAGCCCCCTCTACACGACTCTAGACTAAGCCAGTTGGCGCATTCTCGTCCCTTACCACAGGGAATGGTTCAGGACTGGGTGTTTAAACTAAGCAGGTCCAATAAGAAAAGAATTTCAACATTTTTGTTAGGATAAAAACATTCTTTCTCCATCAGGATGGCATCGAGTACAAATGTGAGGTCCAGCAGATGCGGCAGTCATTTTTGCCTAAGGGACATCAGGGTGGGAACAAAACCGACCTACAGAAATGGGAAGAGCCAAAAGAATGGCAGAGAAAAGTAGCCAGAGCCTTGGCGACATTATGAACCTCTGGATGCCCGCTCCACCTCTGCCCTGTTCAGTTATTAAGTCAATAAATTGTCCAACATTTTATTTTTTTCACTTTTTAAAAATAGACTTTATTTTTAAGAGAAGTTTTAGGTTCACAGCAAAATTAAGAGGAAAGTACAGAGAGTTCCATAAACCTCCTGCCCCCATGCGACAGCCTCTCCCACCTCCCACCGGAGGTACCTCTGTGACAGTGGAACCCACATCGGCACGTCATTGTCTCCCAGGGTCCAGAGATTACGTTTGGGTTCGTGCTTGGTATTGTATACTCTATGGGTTTGGATAAATGTGTAATGTCATGTCTCCATCATTACACTACCATACACAGTATTTTTACTGGCTTCTTTCACCGAATACAGTGCCTTTGAGACTCTTCCATGTCATTGCATGTACCAATAATTCATTTCTGCTGGGTGCTATGGCTCACACCTGTAATCCCACCTGTTCAGGAGGCTCAAGTGGAAAGATTACTTGAGGCCAGGAATTCAAGACAAGTCTGAACAACATAGTGAGACCCCATCTCTAAAAATTTTTTTAAAAAATTAGCTGGGCATAGTGACTCATTGCCCATAGTCGCAGCTACTTAGGAGGCTGCGGCAGGAGGATTGCTTGAGCCCAGGAGTCGGAGGCTGCAGTGCACTATGATCATGCCTATGAATAGCCACTGCACTACAGCACTCCAGCCTGGGTAATATAGTGAGACCATGTCTCTAGAAAAAAAAAAAAAAAGAGCCAGCTTGCGCCTATAGTCCCAGCTACTCAGGAGGCTGAGGCGGGATGGATCAGGAGTAGCTCTTGAGCCTAGTTCTGGGCTGTAGTGCGCTACGGCAATCAGGTGTTGGCACTAAGTTTGGCATCAATATGGTGACCTCCCAGGAGCCAGGGACCACCAGGTTGCGTAAGGAGGGGTGAACCGGCCCAGGTCGGAAATAGAGCAGGTCAAAACTCCCCCGCTGACCAGCAGTGGGATTGTGCCTGTGAATAGCCACTGCACTCCAGCCTGGACAACATAGTGAGACCCCATCTCTAAAGAAAAAAAAGAAAGAAAAAAGCGGAGTCTAACTCCCCTCCCCTTGAACATGGGCCATCCTTGGCAAACGAGGCAAACGTGATGCTGCATGACCTCCGAGGCTAGGTTAAAAAAGCAATAAGCTTCTTCTTGGCTCTCTCTCTCTCTCTCTCTCTCTCTCTCTCTCTAATTGTTCTCAGGAAGCTTGCTCTTGAAACCCAAGCCCCATGCTGTGAGAAAGCAATGCAGCCACACAGAAAGGCCGCGTGTAGGTGTTTTGGCCACAAGTCCATCAGGAGACCCAGCCAACATCCCATATGGACCAGACCTGTGACTGAGAGCCCTCAGCTATCCCAGCCTTTCAGATGCTGGCCTGACACCGAGTGGAGCAGAGACAAGCTGTCTCCACCAAACGCTGCCCAGATAGCAGATTTGTGAGCAAGATAGATGTTTCCAATGTTTAACACCAATATGTTTTGGGGTGTCTTATTATGCAGCAGTAGATCACTGGAACAGGACCCCTCTTCTCTCCTCAGACTCTCTCTTCCGGGTCTTACTGCTCCACACCATTCCCCTGTCCCCTAGAGCACCCAGTATAATCTCTTCAATGATGCCAGCTTTGGGAAAACTAAAGCCAAAAAGGAATATGTAGTAAGCTGCTAGTTATGCCTAAAAACATCTTCTCCCCTTCTATAGTAATAGAGTTTTAGATAAGATAAATGTGGTTACTGCTAGAGACCACATTTGCCAGCATTCCTTGCAGCCAGATGTATCCATATGATGTCACTCCAGACAATGGAATGTGAATGGAAGTGATGGGCGCTATTTCCAAGCTTTGGCCAGAAAACATTGGGCATGTGCCTCTCTAAACTCTTTCCCCTTTTCACAGGCTGGAACGCAAATGGAATGATGTCCCAGTTGCAGCCATGCAGATGAGGACAACACCACAGGACATGGGGGGACAAGAGAGAAGGAAACCTGGGTGTCTGTACGACCACGTGGAGCTGCGTGGCTTACCTGTCTCGAGCCACTGCTGCCCATCTCCGGACTGGTACATGAGAGAGAAATAAACTTCAACCTTGCTTGAATGGCTGTGTTTTGGGGTCTCTGTTATACCAGCTTAATCTCGACCTGAATAATACTGGCTGTGTCTCAATGCCATGACTTAACCTTCCCCAAGGCAGAGGCACAGAAGAGCCTGACTAATTCCCTAAAATGAGAAAATGAAAACACAGAAAGGAAAACCCAACCAATGCTCAGGAAGTTATCCTGCTATACAGTCTCCTCTCATAAGCGCCATATAACTGGTCCCAGCAAGGGGGCTCTGCGACTCCAGAAGGAGGAGAAGCTGCCTTCGGATGAAGCCATTAGGGAGACTCCCGCAGAGACAGTGAGATTAAACTGAAGGTAGAATTTGAATAGATGGAAAAGGCAATTCAGACGAAGGGAACCGAGCAAAAGGGTGGAGGTAAGAAGTGCCAGATCTTTCTGGGGGATGAAGGAGAAATATTACCGTTTAAAGCCAGTTAAACATAAGGCAATACTTTGAGACTTAAATTCAACACGGCGAATTCACAGGTTTAGTTCCTAAAAGGTTTTTCATGTTTCTATGAGAGAACTGTCTGCAAACAAATCTTTGCTTGATGAGAGGTTTAAACATAATTACATCTAGTATATTACATGCATATTTCCTTGCTTTATTAAGTCCTTCAAACAACATCGTTTTTAGAGGTATAATTAACCATTTGAAATATTACCTCGCAACAGAATGAATGCACCATAAACTTCAGATATTCTCTCTAAGGACCCCCTTGGTCTGTCACGTCTGCAGTGACAATGAGTGATGCTCTGTGATAGTGACCTCTGGCCTGTGCTAGGAGCTCACTTACTCCTGCCACCTTGCTGGTCACAGAATTTCTGGCCACAAGGAAGGGCACTTCAGCGAGAGCTGGACTCTTGTGGAACCCCTTCCCCAAGCCACAGTGAATGGACAGAGAGAGGCATGTGATCTCAGCAGGGCCAATCAGAATTCTTCCCTCGGCCGAGGTGCAGAGGTTTTCTGAGTTGTCTCAGTCCCCGGACTATTAGGCTGGGGTTGCCAGATAGAGGAAGAGAGCCCGCTGGCAACGACAGGCATGGAGGAAAGTCAGACAGAGACCTGGCCATACGGAGTCCCACTTTCAGGGTCCCCACAGTTTCTCCTCCAAACCAAAGCTCTATTCCCATAATTCTTCCAGCTACTGAGCCAGGAAACTCCCCTTTGCGTTAGACTCTGTCACTTGCAACCAAGAGCCCTAACTAGCACGAGGGCGAATATGAGGGAAGCTGCTAAGGCCAGCCACTTAATACCAGATCTCATCAAATATAAGACGTCCTTGATTGTAAAACATACCGTTATTTTATGTACCACTAAGAAAGTGGGAAATGCTGCCAAATAAGCTAGGACAAGCCATTGATGCTTCTTGGTTTCAGAAACATGAAAATCTGAAAAAAGTGTGCTCCCTGGGCCTGTTGAAATATGATGGCCATGTGCTCTTGGGTGAGTTGCTGAATCTCTGTGATCCTTGGCATCCTGATCTGTAAAGCAAGGATGACAATACCTATCTCACAGAGTTGTCCTGAGGATTAGAAAGAATAGACTTAACCTATCTACATGCAAATATTCTCGGTAGCATTATTCATAATAGTCAAAAATTGGAAACAGCCTAAAGGGCCATCGGCTGGTGAATGGGTAGACAAGCTGTGGTACGTGCATGCAGCCAGCACAATACTGTGGAGCCGTGGTAAGGAACAGACCACTGATGCGGGCGACACCGTGGAAGAGCCTGGAGAACTAATGCAAAGTGAGAGAAGCCAGACCCAAGAGACTGCACATGGCATGATTCCATTGATATGAAATGTCCAGAAAAGACAAAGCTCTATAGAGCCAGAGAACAGATTAGTGGTTGTCTGGGGCAAAAGGAGAACGGGGACTCACAGCATACGGGCCTGAGGGATCGTATCGGGCTGATGGCAATGTTCTAACCCTGGTTTATGGTGACGGTTGCACAATGTGGTAAATTTACTAAAAATTCATTGAATTATACACTGGAAATGAGTGAATTGTGTAAAATATAGAATAGATAAAATACACCGCAATAGAGTTATAAAAATAGATATAAATTGCCGATTAGTGCTTAAGAAACGGTGACCCTTCTCAGATGTGCTGGTGGCTCAGATTCCTAAATCCACGAAGTGGCCCGGTCCTGGTCTCCTGGAAGGGGGAGTTTTCTCTTTTTTACATCCCGCTCCAGGTCCTCTGCAGAGGGGACTGGGAGGAGGCGCTGCTTCTAGAAACTATTCTAGCCAGTTAAGCTGTTCAGAGTCCCATGAGGAGACAGCAGAGAGAGCCTCTGTCTACAGGAGCAGACACAGGGGAATCCAGAAGCCTGGAAAACCGCAGCCCTCTGCACCCGCCCCATCACACACACAAACTAGAAGCTGACTGACCTATGACTTCCCAGCTCTGTCCTGCAGTCAGGAAAAGGCCACAGAGAGCGAAAGAAATGAGGGTGACTTCATCTCTGGGAAAAGTAGCTTCAGCCCCTCGGCACGGCTCCCAGAGTCTCTTCTCCAGTCTAACCCATGCCCTGGAGGTCACAAGCCTTGAGAACCGGGTATCGGATAGTGACCAGAGGGCATGTCAAGATGCTCAGACACTGCCAAAAATATTTGACCACAATCCCAGAAAGACACTCCTAAGAAAGTGTTCTAGCAAGGGGCTGGGAAAGCCACAAGCAAGGGGCTGGGCAGCTTCTCGGGCTCAGCTCCTGGGAGCCGGCTGGGCCCTGCCTTGCCAGACCACCCAGTGCGGCCCTGGCCCTGCGCCCCTGCCCCCAGGCCTGCTGCAAGCACAGTAGGCTGGAAGGAGATGTGGGCTTGGGTCAGGAAGCCGCGTGCTCCAGCTCCAGCCCCCCTTGCACTGGCCGCGTGCCCGCGGGCAGACGCCTGAACTTAGGGGGTCACGGTTCGTTCAGCAACGGATTAGAGCACAGGTCACTCCTGCCTCTCCAGAGACTGCTGTGGATTCATGGAATGTCGTGGGTGGCCGCACCAGGAATGGTGGGCGCACAGCAAAGGCAGGTTCCTTCCTAGTGCCCACTGGGGCTGCAAGTGGACCTGGCTGCCTTGTATTTAGCAGGGCTCCATTTTAATCACAGAACTTATGTTGTCAGCGAGTCATCAGGCCTGAGTGATGGCCTGCTCCCTTGGTTTACTGTGACAATTTTACTTTCTTTGAGACCCTGGCAGATACACTGGGGCCAGCAGCAAAAACAATGACCATTGAGTGGTTTGGGCTGAAACTGTTCAGCCATTCACAGCTCAGCTGTTACTGAAATTGCTGGTTGCTTACCAGCCACTTGCCCTTTCTTCCTTGGTAACTGACCCTTGTATTGTTGGTGAGGGGCTAACTCAACAGGAAATTTAGTCCCTTTTGTCCTTCATCTGCTTCCTCCTTCTTGGGACTTGGAGGTGATGGTTAGAGTACTAGCAGCCATCTTGTCACCATAAGGCAATCTGGAGATTGGAAGCTATGAGCTAGTAATGGTAGAGCCTGGGTTCTCATGATGGTGGAGTTGCTATCCACTTTAGTCCATTTGGGCTGCTACAACAAAATACCATAAACTGAGTGGCTCAGAAATAACAAACATTTATTTCTCACAGTTCTGGGTGCTGGGAAGTCCAAGATCAAGATGCTGGAAGATTCAGTCTCTGGTGAGGGCCTGCTTCCTCTTAGACAGTGCCATCTTGCTGAGTCTTCAGTCCCTTCAGAAGGGACTAGCTAGCTTTCTGGGGCCTCTTTTATAAGGCACTAATCCTAATCATGAGGGCTCCACCCTACAACCTAATCACTACCCAAAGACCTCATCTCATAATACGATTACTTAGGGGTTAAGATTTCAACATACAAATTTTGGCGGGACAAAACCTTCAGACCATAGCACTATTTAACCCTAGGATTCCTGCTACTGGACTTTTTATGTAAGAGACAGACATACATAACTAGATTCAAATTGACTTCATTTCACATAAGAAATGTCTTCCTAAAAAACTACTTGTCAAATAAAATTTTCATTCATCGATTTCCACACTGAGGGAGGATACTATGTCCTAAACAACGTCTTCCTAAAATATTCTGCGCAGACTAGATTTTTACCAATGTAGTCGCTGCTCACCATTGACTTGCTTTATGAATTTTTAAATGCCTTTGATATTCAATACTCAGTTGGTAGTGACGCCTAGCCAGGGTTGTTTCAAGTTTTTCAAAATTTTCACTCTTCAGTCAGTTGGATAATGACCAGTAAACAACACTTAGAAAGTCCCAAAGAGCCACTTGAAGAGAAGAATCCTTTTGGAAGAGCAAGGTAGTAGCCACCCCTAATGTGTTTTGTGACTTTGCATTTTTTAGAGCAGTGGCTGTGACAGCAGCCCAAGGTGGAGGGAACTGGACAGAGATGACCCCAGTGGCAGGCCCTGCTGGCCAAGAACCTAGGATGAGTGGGCTGGCCAGAAAGTCCCCAGTCCTCATGTAAACTGCCTCCCTGGAAACTGGAGTTGAAATCTGAGTGTGTAGCACAGAGGCGGCCATGAGAGCAGGTGCACCCAGGGCAGGTCCTGGGCAGTTGGATGTGGATTCTACAGCCTCTCGGAAGGATGGGAGAGGGGCTGTAGGCCTGGTTTCTGGTACTACTCCGCTCAAGGCAGCCTTAAATGGCTCCCTGGGGGACTTTCTCCTTAGGGGTAAGAGACTGCATTTTCCAAAGTATATTCATGGCCTTGGGTGTCGTTTTTAAGCATTCTGATTTCAAAAGGGCCCCGGGGGGTCAAAGCCATTTAGGAAAAGTGCCAATTCCCAGTTAAGGACCGTGAGCGGGTGCAGTGAGCGGGTGCATGGAGAGCATCCTCAGCATCGCCCCTGGGGGCCCATGGATCACGCTGGTTCGGGAAATGGTAGGTTAAGGCAGCGATCTCCAACTTTTTGGCACCAGGGACCAGCTTCATGGTAGACAATTTTTCCACGGGATGGCGGGGGAGGTGGTGATGCCAGTGACGGGGAGCAGCTGTAGCAGCTGTAAATAGAGATGAATGAAGCTTCGCTCACTTGCCCTAGCCCGATGCTCACCTCCTGCTGTGTGGTCCAGTTCCTAAGTTTCATGGAAGACAATTTTTCCATGGATGGGCGGAGGGGGGAGCTCAGTTCCTAACCATCCTTGGAGCAGTACCAGGCTGTGGCCCGGGGGTTGGGGACCGCAGGGTTAAGCCACCACTTCTTCCAAAGATGCAGCTTCATTTGTTATAGACCACCAGGCACTGTGCTAGGCTCTGGGGGAAGGACGGGAAGCAACTTTGGTTTGGTTCAGTCCTCTAAGACTTAGTTTTAGGAAGAGGGTGGCAAAAAAGAGTAAGCCACAAATCCAAGTAGAGTCATGTGCCGCATAACGATGTTTCTTTGTGGTCAACAAAAGACCGAATGTACAATGGTGGTCCCATAAGATTATAATACCGTATTTTACTGTATCTTTTCTATGTTTAGATATGTTTAGGTACAGAAATCCTTACCATTGTGTTACAGTTGCCTGCAGTACTCAGCACAGCAACATGCTGTACAGGTTTGTAGCCTAGGAGCAATAGGCTGTCCCACATAGCCTAGGTGTGTAGTGGGCTGTACCATCTAGTTTGTGTTAGTACCGTCTATGAGGTTCACACAATGACAAAACTGCCTAGCAATGCATTTCTCAGAAGGTACCCCTGTCATTCAGCAAGGCACGAGTGTACCCAACACAGCTAGAAAGGCAAGTCCAGAGCAGGGCTAATCAGAATGCAGGTGTTTAAATGAGAATAGAACTCAGGAACCTGCACACCCCCATGCATAAGAGGGAGGATGGGGCAGGAGTTGCCCTGTGTCCTGAGCAGAGACAGGTCCTGCGGAGGGTGGTGAGAAGCGGTGGCGATCCTGGACATGGGAAGGAGAGGACCGAACACTGCCTGGGCCCTGGAGCGTACGGGAAGCAAAGAAGAGGGCATATGCCTTCCCTGGGTGCTGTCTCCTTGAGTCTCATATTCACAATACAAAGAAGAGTTCTGGCCAGGCCTGGTGGCTCACGCCTGTAATCTTAGCACTTCGCAAGGCCAAGGCAGGAGGACCACTTGAGGCCAGGAGTTCAAGACCACCCTGAGCAAGAGTGAGACCCTGTCTCTACAAAAAATAGAAAAATTAGCCAGGTGTGGTGACGCACACCTGTGGTCCCAGGTACTCGGGGCAGTGGGGTAGGGGACGGGGTTGGGGGGAGCTGAGGAAGGAGGATCACTTGAGCCCAGGAGTTTGAGGTTGCAGTGAGCTGTGATGGTGTCACTTTCACTCCAGCCTGGGCAATGGAGTGAGAATCTGGTGAGAATCTGTCTCAAAAGAAAAAAAACAAAAGAAGAGTTCTGATGGAGGGATGGGCAAGGGATAATTGCAAACGGGCACACCTGTTCAGAGACAAATAAGATGGACCAAATTGCCGCAATCAGAGAACTTCCACAAGCTCTCACCATCTGCCAGTGAACTCTGCTTTCCTCTTGTACCTATGGACGAACCTTCCTGGCCCCAGCAAAGGCCCCTGCTGTCCCCGCGCGTGCCATCCAGCTCCCACCCACTCAGGACTTCGCTCCAGCCGCTCTCCCCTCTCCATCAAGCCATGGCCATCAGCAGGACACACACTGCCTTTTCTCCCTTTCTGTCTCACCTCCCTCTCCAGCTACCCCTCTCTTCTCCCTTTATAGCAACGCTGGGCTGAAGGGCTGTCCTGTCGTCTCCTCCCATTCTCTCCTGGACCCACTCCCACCAGGCTTGGCCCCGACATTCCTGCAAAACTGCGCATGCCAGTGTCACCAGTGACCTCTCCGTTGCTGAACCCAGTGTTCATTCTTTGTCCTCATTACTTGACCTTGCAGCAACATCTGGCCAGATGATCACTCCGTCCTCCTGGTAACACCGTCTTCTAGGAGCTTCCAGGACAACACACCTTCCTGGTTTTCCTCCTACCTCTCTGCTCCTTTCCAGGCTTTTCTACCGGTTCCTCCCCACCCCCCTGGCCTCTATGCAATGGAGCAGCCCAGAGCATGATGCACAGACCCCTTCTCCTCTCTATCCGCACTCCTCCCTACGCCAGCACGATGTGGCAGAAATTTAATGGTGTAATGTGAAATTATCTAGTAGGCACATTTTAAAACAAGAAACAGGTAAAATTAATTTTAATAACATTTTATTTAACCCAATAGAGCCAGTTAGTGTCACTTAAACATGTAATCAACATAAAATTATTAATGAATATTTTACATTTTTTGTGCTAAATCTTCAAAATCAATCATGTATTTTACACTTCCACACATCCCACATTGATGCTAAAGTTTCTTCGGAAATCCTTGATCTGAATTTCCATCTCATAAACTCTGCAGTTGAAAAAGATTTACATACCCCAGTTATTCCGAACACACTTTACAATATTCTAATAACTGAATCAAATATCAGTTTTTAAATTTTAAATTAATTAAAATGAAAACTTTAGTTCTTCAGTCACACAATTTCCACTAATTTCAAGTGCCCAATTGCCACACGTAGCTAGTAGCAGCCGGATTGGGCAGCACAGAGCCAGACAATCTCAGAAAACTGTGTCTTTGAATCCCAGCAGGTCTGTGTGACAACCCGCCTGTTTATCTCCAGCCCACACGTTTCCTCTGCACTGGAGACCTGCCGGACCGTGTCTCCTGGGTGTCTCCAACCTGACCTGAGACCCACCCGCACCTACCAAACTGGCCAGGCCAGTTTGCTCCATCTGGGTTAATGGCAACTCTTCCTGTTGCTCGGGCCAGAACCTTGCGACTCTCCTTGATCCCTCCGTTTCTCTCTCCTACCTTATGTCCGGCGGGTCAACATATCCCATCAGCCTTTCCTTCAAAGTGTTACCAGAATGCCACGCCTCGCATCACTTCCGCAGGCAGCCAGCCCCTAGGATAATCTCTCCTGGGATTGCTGCGAGAGCCTCCTGACTCGTCCGTCTCCGCTTCTGTTCCTGCTCCTGCGGTCTGTCTGTCCCCACAGTGCTGCGTTTCAAAGTCACCGGTGTCCCTCCTCCGCTCAGAACCCTTGCATGGCTCCCCAGCTCCCTGGGCATGAAGCCCAAGTCCTTACAATGGCCCACTGGCTCGCTGCACGCCGTGACCCCTCCACTCTGACCTCTCCAGCCCCAGCGTCTACTGGGCACCTCCTCTTGGCGCTGCTCCAGCCACATTGGCCTCGCTGTTCCTGGAACGCAGTGAGCCATACGGTGTGCGTGGCTGGCTCGTTCAGTTCCCTCTGGCCTTTCCTCAAAAATCGCTCTTGCCTGCCCAGCGAGGCCTTCCCAGGCACCCTATCCAAGACTGAACTGCTCCACTCACATTCGACACCCTCCTTCCCTGCTATCCATCGCTTTGGCCTTTCTCACTAACGCATCACATCTGTCACGCGTGTTGCTGTCTCTCCCCTTACAACAGAAGCTGCAGGAGGGCAGGGATTTGCATGTATGTTTGCAGCTGCAGCTCCAGTGCCCCTGACCTACTGGGCGATCGATAAATATTTTAAATGAAAGAATGGACGACTCCTGAGCAGGGAGAAAAGTTGGAGCAAACGCTCCCTTCAGAGAAGCCTGAAGGCGGAGCTGGGGCGCCGAGGCCGCTCCATGGGGCGTGGGGGCCCCGAAACCTCCGCGCCATGGACCTCTGCTCTCTGCGAGATGGGCGAGGTGGGAACCGCGGCGGCCCTGGAAGGCGGCGGTGGCGTGGCCTTCCCGGCCACAGTCACCTCCCGGGCGGCGGGAGCGGAGAGGCGGGCCAGCCTCCTTGGCACCGCCGCCTGCGGCCCAGGGAATCCCGGGCGCCGCGAGTGTCGAAGAACTCGGAAAAGCAAATCGCATCTCCACACCCAGGTGAGGATTTGTTCGCAGGAGCCGCAGTGTCAGATGTCCCGGCCGGGAGCGCGCAGGGCGGGCCGGGCTTTGTCCCGGGAGGAGGCGCTGCGGCCGTGAGGGGGGTCGGGGGGACGCGTCACGTGGCCGCGGGAAGGGTGGGCGGCCGGGCGGGGGCCCGCGAGCGCAGGGACAGCGGTGTGCGCGCCCCCGGCCCCGCGCACAGAGGCGCCCCCCTGGCCCCGCGCCCCTGCGCCCGCCGGGCGCCCCAGAGCCCGCGCCCAGGACGGGGGAGGCCGGCGGCCCCGGAGCCGCCCTTTATTTATTTATTTCAGTGCACAGTCGGGGTCATCTGTCGTGAAGACGCAAATCTTTCCAGGAAGTTTGTACCTATTAATATATCAGTTCCTGGCAGCTGCTTTAAGTGCCGGGCGGGGGACGGGGCGGGAGCTAAGCGCTGGCAGGAGAGGGAGGAACCTGCAGCTGCTGTCCTCGGCCGGCCTCGCGCGGCGGGGCCCTGGGACAGCCTCTGGGCCTCCAGACCTACCCTCCGCCGGGGCCACCGCCACGTGGGGTAGGACCTGCCGGGACCCCGGGGGCGCAGACGCGAGGCCGGCGGCTGCCTCGGGAACGACGCGCCCAGGCGGAGAGGCGACCCGAGGCTGCGCGAGTCCCGCGGCGGGGGCGGAGGCGGGAGCCCCTCCGAGAGGGCCGTGGGCCGCCGGGTGCCCGCGCGGCGCGGGGAGGCAGGAGGGGCGGCGCTGGGCGTCCTGGCCGCCGACGCGTTCGCGGGGAGCCGGGGATGTGGAGGCCCAGGCCCCGAAGAGGTCGGGACGCTGGTTCTGACCTTGCTCCAGCCACGCGACGGGATGACACTAGCCATTTTAAAGCTCATCTGCTCCTCAGTCCCTTGCAGGTTGTGGTTATCTCCAATGTGCACAAAGGAAGTTGGAGTTGAGAGAAGTTAAATAGCCTGCTCGAGGTCACAGTGCTGCTGCCCAAAGGCGGGAGCCCCGATTTTTCACATGTATCTTGCAAGAAAGGATCACTTGGAAGCAAACGCAACTGTATTCTTCCTGTAGTGTCAGCCAACAGAATCCTCCCCCCTAAGGGGACCCACAGGTGCAAATGGAACTCTAGACCCAAGGGCTGTGGGCTTGCAGATTTCCATAATCCCCTTCATGCCTGGGCGGATGTGCCTGCTCAGTCTTTCTAGCCAATGGCATCTGGAACACCAATCATCTTGCTAAAGAAACTATTTTTAACACCCCTCAGGTACAAGTTTAGATAAAGACATCTGAAGTGTTGACAAAGCCACCTCTAACGTGTGGGGGTCCTGACAAAGGAACTTCAAATGCTAACTGTCCCCAAGGTATTGACTGAAGTCATCATGCACACAGGGACATCACACTGTCTCTTCCCCAGGATTCTAAAATCACTTGGAGACACGATGGCAACCTTCCTGCTCTGGATTCTCAGCCCCGCTCTTCTCAGGGACTCGGTCCAGCTCTGCATGGAGGTCACTGGCACCAGGTCACTAGCACCAGGGCCAGGACTTGGACACCTCTGGGCAAAGGGAGAGTTTGACTCATAGGCCTTCTCACTCCAGCCTCCAGGGTCCCCTCTCCTTGGCTCCTATCCCCTTCTACCCTCTTTCCCTTCCACAGGCACACTGTTCCTCCCAGGTGGCCTGAGCTGCACTGGCCAGTGGGCCAGCGGGGACGATGTGACAGATCTGGCATTTCAAGGTAGGACTTGCCGACTAGAAAGTCTTCCTGACCCCCTCTCCTAGGACAAATGATCAAAGGAAAGTCCCCAGTGGAGTGTGAGGAGGGCTGGCTGTGGCATCCGTCTCCCCGGGATGCCAGGCTTGGTGATCCAGCGGAGGAATTTCAGCCTCTGCTGGCTGCATTCAGCAGGAGATGCATTTTGGAGGCTTAAGTCCTCAAGCATGGCTGCTTCCTGTGAGCTTTCCCAGCTCTGAGCCACACCAGAAGCGCCCGGCTTCTGTTTGCGTTCACACCCAGGAGGGTTCAGTGAGGGGGGCTCCGTGAAATAAATGCCCCCTGCTCGGCTTGGGTGGGCCAGGCCTTGCCAGCTGCCTTCGCTTGGCTGCAGAAGGCCTGCCAGGCGGCAGTGTGCAAGGCCTGGAACAATGACTGGTGGCATCAGCTATTTTAATGCAGAGTTAGGCACACAATCCTTGCTAAAAATAAATACAAAGGAAAACCCCAAAGTAGCTAAGCCTATTTTAATACCTTTTATTTTTCTTGTTCTTGGTTCTTTTGTCTTCCCCTTGCTTCTTTGGAGCTGCATTTCACACAGGGCCCACCCTGCATGTCGTCAGGGCTCCCACCCATGTCCTGGAGGTGCAGCCCAATTTTGATCTGTCTGGAGTCAGGGGCAATAGATCCAACAACCATTTCTTTGAATGCAATTTACATGAAATGGGATGATGGCCCCACTTCTGAGACAGGATAAGGATAAAGGAGCTTAGGGGTGGTGAGCCCTCTTCCCATTCGTCCCCTTTCCAACTCTACACAGTCCCTCCCCGGGGACAAGGGAGTTTGCAAAACACCAGCCAGCAGATAAGGGATGCCCTCCTCCTGATGGAGCACAAATCGGAGTGCTTTTGGGCTCCTGGGGCATCACTGCCTACCTTTCGGACAGGAAGCAAGGGTGACAGACACCTTTGGGGGTGTCTAACTAGACTGGAACCAGTGAGCCCTCTTTTCTCTGGGAAATGATCCTCATCCACGTAGGGTCGAAAAGGTAGCCTCCACCTTCTATGTTATTACAATTCTTCTGTCCCCACC
>NW_012146079.1:6371576-6390454 GCF_000956105.1 Propithecus coquereli | reverse complement strand
CCACCCCCACCTCCCCCGCGGTTGATAGGACTTGCAGGTGGACACCTGGCCCAGCCAGAGCCTCTTCGCTGGGAATTGGAACAGGGAGAAAAAGGGGGAAAGAGAGAGACAAAGTCCAACATCTGGGCCCCCTCAGTGAGCTTCTGTTGATTCCTTTTTTTCCCAGAGTATGGGTCACACTTTCTTGTTCTTTGAATGTCTTGTAACTTGTTGTTGTCCCAAAATGGACATTTTAGATACTGTACTGTAGCCACTCTGCATTCCCATCACCTCCCCACGTTGCTGCTGCTGTGTCTGTCTGCTTCCCGGCTTGCTTGGGCTCATTCTGTGAGTCCGTCTCCTCCTCGCATGGTGCAGCTGCTGCCATCTCTGCTCAGTTTCCTTTATTTTTTAAGAAAAATTTTATCTTTATAGTCAGAATGTTCCAATGAAAATATAATAGTAATAATAATAGCTACCTTTATTTTCTGGGCCTTGACCCGCTCAGGTTTTTCCTGCTTGTTTTATTCCTGAGCCTGCCTTTCCAGGGGCTGGCCCTGTGAGCCAGTGATTGCTCAGAGGTTGTGCCCAAAGGGGTTGAGCCAAAGAAGCTTCCACTCTTTGCTGATGGCTCTGTGTGTAGACTGAGGGGAACACGTGCAAAGGCCAGGCGGGCTTGAGTCTGTGTGTTAGGACCCGGCATAGCCCAGGAAGCTGAGCTTCACTGCAGAGGTGCTGAGGGGAAAACGGGGGTCTACCTGCGCTCGTAGACAAATGACTTAAGCCCCCACCAGCTCTGCATGGCTTCCTCATGTCTCCCCTTCATGAACGGACTTATCGGTCCACCAGCATGGGCCCTGGGGAAACAAACACAGAGACATGGTTCTCAAGTACAAGAGACTCGCTAAGGGTGGGGAAGGGAGCCCAGGACATGACTAAATCTGAGATGACGCCTAAGTGCCCCGACCCAGATAGGCAGGAGGTTAATTGGGAGCCGGGAGTGGGAATGTTGCGGGCAGAGACTGGGCTCTAAAGAATGAGGAAGCCAGGCCAGGTGGCGTGCACCTAGAGGCTAAGGCAGGAGGATGACTTGAGGCCAGGAGTTCAAGACCAGCCTGGACAACATAGCGAGACCCTGTCTCTAAAAATAAAAGATGAGGAGCATCTCAGCTTCCCCCCGTGTACCTCAGTTCTACTCCCAGTGGAGCCTGCTGACTCACCCCAGAATCCCGCTTGGATCATCACACTTTGGTCCTTTCATTGGCAGATTTTCTCTTTTAGCTCTTCCCTTTGGCAAGAGCTTTCCTTGGTGGATGTTCTCAAAGATTTGTATGTTACTCTGTTGTGTGGGATGTTTTTTCCTCTATATGCCTCACTTTTTATAAATATTTTACTTATTTACTTGCTGGGTGGATGACACATTCACATAGTTCAAAATTATGAAGGGGCAAAAGGGTGTTGAGGGCCCTCCCTTCCCTGGCCCCCCGCAGCCCGGCTCCCCGCCGCTCCTGTTCCAGCTGGAAGGTTCCGGCTTCCAGCTGTGTGGCTGACATCCCCCTGCTGCAGGAGGATGGGGCCACCTGTCAGCACCTCCAGCCCCAGTCCTAGAGGTTAGACTGCCCTTCAGGGCTCTGGCTTGGTGGGTGCAGATGACAATGACAGCCAAGGCCAGAGCAGGAGTCTGGGAGAGGCTAGGAGCAAACTGCTGACCCCCGGGAACAGGTGTTGGTGGCCTCAGGCTCAGGCTGTCTCTCCGTGTGCATAACTGCCGCTCCCTGTCTTGGGCCTGGCTTGGGGGGTTGAGCCCCACCCTCTGGGGGTCCCATGCCCTGCTCACCCTCCCCCAGGCTGAGCAGGGACCTCAAGTGTTGCAAAGCTTCTGCACTAGGACTCTCAGGACCTCGCTCCTGAGGCCTGGTCTCTGCCCCATGGGAGGCACAGTGGGGTCCTCTCTTTGGGCGAGCGGCAAACGGCAGTTGTACTGCAGATGACATGGGGGTGCTGGTATTCGGGGGAGCAAGATCAGGAAGGGAAGTTAGGGAGGATTCTCCCTCATCAGATGATCAGTTCCAGCACGGCCATGTCGCTTCTTGAGGGGAGTGGCAACTGCCGGCTAGAAGTTTCACTGAAGAAGCCCCTGACCTAATAGACAGGCAATGAAGGATGACGGTGAGGGATGTGGGGGAGGTGAACCAATGTCTTCTCAGCCTGCCGTCTCCGCAAGAGGCTCCTCGCCGGACCTGGCCTCTGTCTAGGTTCATCGAGGTAATTAGGATGGCCGTGGGGGTGCTCTGTGGCATCCATCTCCCCTCTGACCTTGGGCTGCTGCCTACCCAGTGGAGGAGGTGAGAGCGAAGAGGGAAGGAGGAGGGGGGAGGAGGAGGAGAATCACTTTTTCTTAAGGACAAATTCTTGTGGCCAGGGCCCCTGGCTGCTGGGTGGGCTACTTCGATGGTAAGCAGTGGGTGGGGATGGGGAGGAGGTTAGACCTTCCCGGTGTGAGAGGGCATGTTCCTGGGCAGGAGGGCGTATTTCTAAGGGAGGAGATGAAGGGTCTGCGTGAAGCATAAGGACCCCCCCAGCTGACAGCTGACTGCGGGGAGGTGTGAGGAGGCGTCAGGGAGGAGGGTCCGCAGTCTCCAGAGCTCCCGCCTGTCTTTCTGCAGCAGCGAGAGAAAGTTCCCCTGGAACCCTTAACAGCCTATGGCCAAGACTCACACTGGAGGTCTCTGGGCAAGGCACTGTTGGTCCCCCTTTACAGATGAGGAAACTGAGTCAGTCTCAAAGAGGTTGAGTGACTTGCCCCAGGTGACACGGCTGGTCAATGGCAAAGTCAGAGTTCTTCAGCCCTGTCTTAGGAAGTAAGAAGCACTCTCCATGAATCTTATCTTTTGGCTGGGCATGGTGGCTCACACCTGTAATCCTAACACTCTGGGAGGTCCAGGCAGGAGGATCGCTTGAGGTCAGGAATTTGAGACCAGTCAGAACAAGAGTGAGACCCCATCTCTGCAAAAAATAGAAAAATTAGCTGGGCACAGTGGCTCACACCTGTAGTCCCAGCTACTGGGGAGGCTGAGCCCAGGAGTTCGAGGTTGCAGTGAGCTATGGTGACGCCACTGCACTCTAGCCTGGGTGACAGAGCGAGACTCTGTCTCGAAAAAAGAAAAGTCTTTATATTTCCCTGTTCACCCCTAATTAGCATCAGGAACTGTGAGTGCGGCAAATGAATGAAGAATACATAGAAAATGATGAGATCTGCGGCACAGGTGTGTTCTGCGTGTGCTGCAAAGAAGGAGCCCACATCTGAGCCTCCCAAGTCCCAGGGATCCGTGGTGGGAGGCAGCAGGGGGCTGTGGCTAAGGCGCCAGTGGTTCACAGCTGAGGCCCCAGGTCCGGCGTCCCCCCCACCATAGGTTTCAGAGTTTCACCCTCACTCTGTGCCAGGGCGGGCCTGGGCATCACCCCAGGAGCTGCCGTGGAGTGGCAGCTTTCTAACCTAAATGGGGGCGAAGAGGGCCCGTCCAACCCCTGCACTGGCTTCTGCCTCTTCCTCCGCCAAGGCAGGGGGTGAGCCCATGCTTGTTCCACTGGCTTTTTGGGCTTAATGAAAAATTCACAAAGTTCAGATTTAAGAGTGAGCAGTGGTGTCTGCGAACAGGTGCCTGCCCCGTACCAAAGGGCCCTGGGAAGGGCAAGGCTCGAGTGGCCAGGGTGGGCGGGGCTGGTGGGCCTAGACACGCTCAAACTGCCTTGGGGAATGGATGCCATTTGCTCCACCCCTGGCACTCGAAGATGTACCCTGCTGAGTTCAGTAATGGTGGGTGTCCCCAAGCCAGGCAGGAGGAGCAAAGCCAGACCCTACAAGGAGCACCCACTCCAGGCAGAGCCACAGCCTGGGAGGGCCTGCCCAGCCCACCTAGGTTGACTGGCCAGTGAGTCCTCCCTGGAGGGTCTCCAGGTCTCTTCCAGCCAGGCCATGAAGAGCAGCTGAATAATCCACCCTAGGATATGGGGACAGGAAGGGAAACGGGTGGGAAGGGTTCCAGCTTCAGGATCCCCAGGCGAGGTGGGGCAGAATCCTGACTTCCTGCTGGAGTGGATGTAGAGGAAATGGGAGAGAAGACACCCCCAATTCAGGGGGTCTTTACAGAGTGTTCTAGGCACCTATCAGGTGAGCCCTGAGCAGGCTCCAGCCTGAATCACATGCCTGTCCTTGGCCCTGTGGCCATTTTTCCCAGGGCAGTATTTATTTTACAACGGGGTTCATTTCCAGGTCCCTGGCTCGATACAACTATCCTATTTACGGGGGTGGCTCGCCTACAACTTACTCATTGAGAAAAATCCCGTTGCAAATTATTCTGTAAGTGGACAAATCCCTTTGTCAAGCGAATTATCAGCTTTTTTGCTTGTGGGGACAGACCTCTCACCGAGTATGCGTAAAGGAAGGTTTGCTCATGATTTCCCAGGCTTGTGTCGAGCAGTGACAAAATCACAGCGTGGGGAGTAGGTGCAGCTGCGAGTTAGGGGCCCTGGTTCCCACCTTCCTTTAAAATACCGCAAGGCGGTTGTATGACGTGGTCCATGCCCGCGATAAGAAAGTTCACACGCGGGGCCTCCGGGGGTGGCGAGGCCGCCTTCTCCCCACGGCCAGCCTGGGGGAGCTTCGGAATCGCGCCCCTTTGCACAGACCGGCGGTGCTCGCTCTCCGTTCACAGGCGGGAAACCGAGGCACAGAGAGCGCCAGCACTTGCCCCGAGATCACACAGCGACCCAACCCAGTTCTCCGCTGGTGGCCTCTGTTGGCTCGGTCCAGGCGAGGGAGCCCGCGACCGTCCCCTTTCCCCGCCAGCAGCGCCTGGCGGTCCCGCGCTTGGCCAGTAGCGGCGCCCGGGCGCGGGAGGCCCAGGTGACGGCGCCGGGCGCCCTCTGGTGGCCTCCACGGGGCAGCGGAGAACGCGGAGCCCTGGGGCCTGCAGCCGGCCGGGGGCGACAGCGGCCCCGGGACCCTGCGCGGGGGTGATCGGGCCTCGCAGCCGCGTTTCCTTGTCCACAAAAAGGAAGCACATTTGTGCTCACACCCGACTTCTGCGAAACCAATAATGACACGTGGTCTGTGAAACCAGCGAGAAGCGCCCTCGCGGCCGGAGCCTAGAGGAGGAAGGAGCCCGCGGGGAGGCGCTCGAAGAGGAAACGGTGGCTATTGTCGCCGTCTCGCGCGGCTCCGCTCCAGGGGCCTGCGGAGGGGCGCGGCCGCCGGATCCCCCCGGCGGGGGGCGTGAGGAGACCCCAGCCCCGGGCACCGGGGCTTTGCCCGCCCGCGAGCCCCCACCCCGCGCCCCTTTGTTCGGTGGCAGAGCCGCGGGGGAGTCAGGCCTGGCCCACCGTTTCCCTCCGCCTCGCCCGTCACGGCCGAGAGCAGGGGGCGGCGACAGGGCCCGGGCGCTGAGTGACTGGCTGCGGGTCCCACAGAACAGTCGGGCGGTGCTCAGGTCCGCTGGGCCTCGGGGGGGGGGGGGCCCGCGCTCCTCGGCAGGCCGGAGCCCGGGAGGGCCGTCCCGGTCACAGTGGGAGTGGGTGTCACAGTCTGGCGGGCGAATCCCCAGCACGGCCTGGTTTTATTAATAAAAATCGCTCTTGTTTACAGAGCCCAGGCAGAGGCGCCGCTTTCCGGACCGAGACGGAAGGGACAGGGCAGCCCGGGGGGGCTTGGGCGCCGCGCAGCGCGGGGCGTCGCCTCCAGCCCCCAGGAGCGCGACAGGGAGACGAGCTGCCCGACAGCCGAGAGGGCCGGGCGGGGTTTAGGAAGCGCTCCCGAGGCTTCGGCCTGCGGTCCTCGGGACCTGGCGCTGGATACGGATGAAATATTAGTATCTGTTGCCTGGCGGAGGTGGGACCGAGCCGCGAGGGCTCTGGCTGGGCAGACAGGACGGAAAAGATCTGCGGGGATTTTTTGAGCCTGGCAGGAGCCCAGGGGATTTACGGAGCAGGGAGGAGGCCCCGGAGGAGCAGAAGCTCCGCGCCGTGTGGCTGGAAGGGAGGCTGGCCAGGTGGGGATGCGGCTGAGGAGGGTCTGCAGGCTGCCAGAGGGTCCCTGCAGCTACGAAGGGCACCTGCGAAGCGGCCCCTCTGAGGGTGGGGTAGAGGCGGGGTGAAATGGGCTCTGGTGCTTGCTGCTCATGAAAGGGACAGTTTACGACAATGAGTGCAAATGCAAACAGTACATCACCAGCAAATGTTTGCCCAGGCCCTGGAGCTGGGCATGTCCCGGCCCCTCTCCTCTCCAGCTGCCCCAGACGTGCTCACTGGTGGTAAAAGTGGTTTCCTTGTCCAGGGGGAGGCCCTGCCAGGCCAGGGAAGGTCCAAGTGGGTGCTCATCAAGCTTCTTAGGCCCCCAGCTTCCTTGAAAACCCGGCGGAATCGTGTCTGGTGGTTGCCTTTAGCAAGTCACAGCCCCTGTCTCTTAACATCTGGGTCCTGATAGAGTCTCGTGCTATGCCAGCAGCATCCTTTCGACGCATGGGCCACATGTTATCACACTGACCAGGTGTCCTTCACACACACTCACCTGTGACACTTGGAAGGGCCTGAGCTCCACAAGCTGATAGGAGGTGGCCATAAATAGAAACCAGTCCTGGTGACTAAACAGAAAAGGAGTTATTGGGAGTGTCCTGAGGAGCCCAAGGACCTGACCAGAAGTCTGGGAATCAGAGAGGGACGAAGGGAGTCTGGTGGCCATAGCCCCAGCCAGGACCAGTCTGGGGAGGTGACTGGTCACCCCCACTACTGGGTTGCATCGTCGCTGGATGCAGTCCCTGCAGGCCCCAGCTTGATGGCAGGGGGTGCAGGGCGCTGGCACCGCAGGGGTGAAGGAAGGGTAAGGTCCCTGCGTCGGTGCCTGCGTCGGTGCCTGCGTCAGGGCTTCGCACCTGCTGCCTTCTTCAGCCTCTGGGGTGGGAGGAGGGGCCCGGGCTCCCATGATAGCTCACACAACAGGGACTGCCCCCTAATAGGAAGATCGTGTGGACGCCAGTCAGCCTACCAAACGTTCACGCTGAGGGCCACTGAGGGTCTTAAACAGAGGAGCAGGATTGGAGCTTTTAAAAGGGCCACCTGGCCGGGAATATGATGTGGAGGGGTGCTGCAGTGACAGCCAGAGCCGTTGCAGCTGCCAGATGTGAGGGGAAAAGGCTGCAGAGAGGCGAGAAGGACAAGAAGGACGTGAGGGAGAGGACAGGAGTCACCACGGGGGAGCCTGGTGGCCCAGGGAGGTGGCTGGGGGTGGGGGTGGGAGTTGGCTAGGAGGGCAGCAGGGACTCAGCTACTGGCACCGGGGGTTGTTTGTTTGTCTTTTGTCTTAGAGACTTAAAAAGGTGCACTGTAAGGGTGTGTAAAAGCAAAGGCCTCCTTCACTTTTCCCCAAGCCCCTTCCCTCCCCAGAGGTCACCATTATTAGTTTGGCGTGTGTCCAGTCCTCCCTATACATTTCAAATGTATAGGTAAACACAAGGTCAGGTTTGGGTTTCTTTTAATAAGTGGAATCATGCTGTCTGCATTGCTCTTTCAGATATTTGCTGGAGATGTTTTCGCTCCAGCGCACTCCTTTTATCAATTGCGTAGTATCCCAGAGAGTGCACGCTCACCATCTTGGTGGATGTTTTGGTTGTTGCATTCTGCTCTGTTATGATAAATGCCCACTTTTGTGCACAAATTTGAGTATGGGGCTGGGATTTGAGGGGAAGAGGCTCCATTTGTGTCCCTGTTGATGTGAGGCAAGGTGTATTGGCTTGGCGTTGAGCGGGCCCCGGGCAGTGCAAGCTGAGCTGGGTGCGAGTGCGGCTGGACTGTGGATTTGGGACTCAAAAGTCCAAAGGCACAATGTGTTGCCAGGTAAATGGCTGGTTTTGTTTTTGGGCCACAGAAAGGGATGCGGTCCCCGCAGACCCAGATGCGTCCAGCAGATGGCGCTGAAGCCAGCAAGATGAGGCCCTGGCTCCCTGGCTCTGAGAAGATGGGAGAAGAGTCTCTCCCACATGGCGGCCCCTGGCGGAAACACTAGAGGGTTGGGGGCGGGTACGGAGCTGGGCAGACGTGAATGGTCATACAGGGTGTTCCCTGGCCAAGGACTCAGGCCAAGGTAGGGGACTGAAATTCAGGCTGCAGGACGGGTCTGGACAGCCCAGAGGAAAACTACAGGCATGCTGCTATGCCGGTGCCTGCAGAGGAGCCAGCTCCTGCAGAAAATGCAGGATCGGGATGGGTTATCCATGCTGAAGGTTTTTTTTATTTGAGTCTCAACAGAGAGTCTCACTCTGTTGCCGGGGCTAGAGTGCAGTGGCGTCAGCCTAGCTCACAGCAACCTCAAACTCCTGGGCTCAAGTGATCCTCCTGCCTCAGCCTCCCGAGTAGCTGGGACTACAGGCATGCGCCACCATGCCCGGCTAATTTTTTTTCTATATATTTTTAGTTGTCTTTTTAGTAGAGACAAAATCTCGCTCTTGCTCAGGCTGGTCTCGAACTCCTGAGCTCCAACAATCTGCCTGCCTCGGCCTCCCAGAGTGCTAGGATTACAGGCGTGAGCCACTGCGCCCGACCCGTGCTGAAGGTTTGACGATGACACCAGGATGGTCCCTGCCCCCAAAGGAGCTCACTGTCAAGCAGAGGAGATGGACACTGGGCAAACTGCACTGTGTGTTGTGGGCACTGCTCCAGAGGTCAATTTGGAATCAAACGGGGTGATGTAGGGGAAGGTGCTTGGAAACCCCTACAGCCTTCACCCAGGTAGGGAGGGTTGTGTTCCTCGTCACCATTTACCCAGCAGCAGCAGAATTCCTCTCCCCCTTCCTGCCACTCTCCCACCCCAACCCTAAGTTCAGAGCTGGCCCTACTGCTCTGCCACCCACAGCAGTGCCGGGGCCTGTTCCTGTCCCAGCATCAGAAGCTGTCCCAGGCTCCCAGGACTGGAGCTCAGACCTGACTGTTTAAAACCGAATGGATTTGCAGAGGTACATTGGCCCCTAGCTCCAGTTGCTAGCACCCCTAGGTGCTCAGTTAACTTTGTGGGAAGAGGGAAGGGAGGAGGAAGAATGGACTCTGGCTGACTGAGGTTCCCTTCCCTCGATTTTCCGTGCTGAGGCAACAGAGGTGTGGCTGCGTGGATTGCCCTGAAGTTGGCTGCCCCATCCTGTGGGCGAGCATTTCCTGCCACACATGCTTGACACAATGTGAGGTCAACACCCTCCACGGAGCGCGGTGTCTGCTTCCCTCCCTGGGATCTGGGGGGCCTGTGACTACTTTGGAAGTGACGTTCTGTGATGAGGGAGCGTAACCTGGCATTCTCTCCCACCCTGCTGCTGGTACCCCCCATAGCTAGAAATGCCTGAGGCCTCAGCTATTCCAGTCTTGAGCTGGTCGAATCATTTTGGGACAGGAGCCAGATAGGGGAGTGAGAGAACCCTCCAGTGACTCCACACCCCAGGCTTTGAGCTGCCCTAGTAACACTGAATGCACCAGAGGTGGGCTGGCCCTGCCCAAATTCTTGAGCAAAATAATAAGTCGCTATATTTTTTGGGGGTGCTGTTTCACAGCAACGCATAATGAAATGCAAGTAGGGGTGCCCCACCATTCCAGTTTGCTTGGGAGTGAAGGTTTCCAGGACTCAAGACGTTCAGTGTTAAAACTGAGAGAGTCCCAGGAAAATTGGAACAGTTGTCACACAACAAAGCAGGTTCTCAAACTTAGGTGTGTGCCAGAAACACCTGGGGATGTGTTAAAACACAGATGGCCGGCCACACCCGAGTTTTCAATTTAGTAGGTCAAGGGTGGAGTCCAGTGCTTTGCATTTCTATTATAACAGGTTTCCGGGAGCTGCTGCTGTTGCTGCTGCTTGGGTCCCAAACTTCCAGAACCTTCCAGAATAATTGGTCTGAATGAAGGGCTGGGCATGCCCCTGTACCTCCTCCTAGGTCTGGCCCGGCAGTGTGGTAGGAAATGGAGGGGGTCAAAGTCCTCTTGCTCTCAACCAGGAGAAACCAGTGTCTTCCTGGCAGAGGGGCTGGGCTCCATGGAAACAAGGCTCAGCCCAGAAGGGCCCAACCTCCTTCCCAGAAAGATCTCCAGTCCCCAGGGGAGGAGGGAAGTGAACAAACAAACAGAGAGCAGAGCCCAGCGCTGGCCTGGGAGGGCTCCCACATGGCCTCACCCCTCAGGAAGCAGCCCTGAGCAGCCTCGGGGCCCAGCCTTCTGGGAAAGGCCACTGTCCACATCCCAGGGCCCTGGCGTGAGTTTTAGAGTTGGAAGAACCTTGGCAGTCATTGGTGCAACTTCCTCTTTTAACTGGGGAGAAGCCGGCTGTGAGTGACATCAGGTCCAGGTCCGCCCCCTGAGAATGAGCTGTAGCCAGAACAAGGTTCTCCTCTCCCAGCCGCCTTCCCCAGTCGTCCCTCCTCCCTCAGATGCTGACCCCCACCTCCGCCGGCAATGCCCACAGTGCTTTGCCTACAGCTCTTAACTCCACTCCGTTCCCCAAAGCTGTGAGCCCACATCCCCCTCCTGGGTCCCCAACATTTTGGGTTTCTCAGTCTTCGTCCGCACTAGCCAACATGACGCGCAGGCCTCGGCACAGAAGTAGAGAGTGGTGGTGAGTGACTTTATGACACCAAGCACAGTCCTATCCAAACTTCAGCGTTAAAACTGCAGATTCCTGAGGCCCACACCAGTCTGGTTCAGTGGGTTTGAGGCGGTGCCCAGGCATTGACATTCCAACCACAGCCCTAGGTGACAGATGCAGGTAGCGGTGGCCACATGCTGAGAAACACCTCCCTAGCGGTATCTTCCGCAGAAGCCCACCCAGAAAGAGGCCTGGGAGGAAGCGGGAATTTATTGGTTCTAGAACCCAGACAATGGACAAAACTGAGTGCTATGGTTTGACTGTCCCTGCCCTTGTGACAGTATTGGGAGATGGGCCTCTAAGGGGTGATTAGGTTACGAGGGTCCTCCAGAGTGGGTCCCTCCTGATAAAAAGGGCGAGTTTGGCCCACCTCCCTCTATGTCGCATGCTCGCTTCTGCGGAATGACCCTTGCCGGAAGCTGGTGCCAGGCACTTGGGCTTTCAGCCTCGAGAACTGTGAGAAATAAATTTCTTTTTTTTTTTTGGTATGTTACCCAGTCTGTGGTATTCTGTTATAGCAGCAGAAAATGGACCAAAACGCAGAGCAAAGATGTCACTGGGACTCACGCGCAATGGGAGCTGAAGTCTGGAATGCAGAGGCCGTGTGTCTCCTGGCTAGTTTCCCCGCCAAGCTGGAAACAATCACCCACCAGCTACATCTCCCACCAGAAGGATTGACCCATTCGCTCCCAGTTACACGATCTAGCCGGGCGCGGTGGCTCACGCCTGTAATCCTAGCATTCTGGGAGGCTGAGGTGGGATGATTGCTTGAGCCCAGGAGTTCAAGGCTGGCCTGGGCAATAAAGAGACCCCATGTCTACAAAAATTCCAATAAAAATAATCAGCCACGTGTGGTGGTGTGCACTTGTAGTCACAGCTCCTTAGGAGGCTGAGGCAGGAGGATCTGTTGAGCCCAGGAGTTTGAGGTTGCTGTGAGCTATGACGCCACTGCACTCTAGCCTGGGAGACAGAGAAAGACCCTATTTCAAAATAAATAAATAAAATAAAATTCCTAGGGGAAGGCTGATTGGGTCAGATGCTTCTCCCTGGACCAAGGAACTGTGATCAGGTGAGTGGGGCCCACGTGGGCCCCAACAGCCCGGCTCTGGGTCAGTACCACTGTGTCTACGGGAGGGAAGCGTGGCGGGGAAGGGGTAAGGCCTCACTGGTTAACAAATAAAAACTGTATATATTTATGGCATATGACATGATGTTCTGATGTGCGTGTACACTGTGGAATGACTAAACCAGGTAACTTAACATAGCCATTAGATGTCCAGAACCTGTTCCTCCTAACAGAAACTGTGTCCTCTGGCCAAGATCCCTCCCGCCCCCAACCTCCCTCACCACATTCCTGGCTCCAGTCCGTGGAGGCTGCTCCCAACCTCTGCGTCTCCAGGCTGGAGACTCGCTGCAGCGGCCAGCCTCTAAGATGGCCCCATGATTCTTGTCTCCTGGCACTCCTGTGCCTGTGTAGTGCCTTCCACAGTGAGCAGGGCTAACCTATGTAATGAATAGGACACTGCAGAAGTGGCAGAGTGTGTCTTCCAAGGCTAGGCCATAAAGGACACTGCAACTTCTTCCTTGCTCTCTGGGACCACTGGCTCTGGGGGAAGCCAGATGCCATGCTGTGAGGACACCCAAGCAGCCATGTGGAACGGGGCTGGGAGGAGGGTGAGGTGAGGCACTTGTCCCAGGCACAAAATTTAAGGGAATGCCAAAAATAGTCCATAATCAAGATATATATTATAATTCCATTTTTTAAAATAAAAATGCAAAAAAAATCCATAATGAACAAAATATCGAATTTTTTAAAGATGGGATCTTGCTCTGTTGCCCAGGCTGGTCTCAAACTCCCAGCTTCAAGCGACCCTCCTGACTCAGCCTCCCAAAGTGCTGGGACCACAGGCGTGAGCCACTGCACCTGGCCAAAATATTCAAATTTGAAATGAAGACGAGCTCAGTAACAGTACCATGTTGAGCCATATTGGAGCCAGAGGCAATAGGACCAATCAGTAATACTGGTCCCGAAATCGGGTACAGGGCCCTGCCAGGAGTTTGGAAGGGCAGTCCCAGAATGAAGATCTAGTGACTCTTGCTCACTCCCTGAAGAGGTGACCAGATAGGGAGAAGAATGCACAGTGTTCTCCTGGCAAGAGAAGTAAGGAGGCAAACCCAGCAGTGCCTTACACTGAGGGGTTCGGCTCTGGGCCCCGTGTCAAGGCAAGAAGGGCCCTGAGCCAAGGTGTCCACGTAGCCCAGCTTCCTTCCGGCAGGACCTCGGCAGGCCATTTCCGATCATGATAATGATTAATAACAACCACACTGTGGAATGTTTATCACGTGCCAGGCCCTCTGCCAACCACCATCCGTGTATTGACTCTTCACTCCTCAGAACAGCTTTTGAGATCAGGTCGGTGATTATCACCATCTTACAAACCAGGAAACAGAAATGCAGATTTAAGTAACTTGCCCAGGTTTTCACAGAGTGAGTGTTAAGAATCGGGATTTGACCCCGGGCAGCACGACCCTAGAAACTGCAATCTTAGCTACGGTGGGGGACCTGCAGCCAGGCAGCCTTGAAGTTGAATCTCAACTCTGCCAGTTACCTGCTGTCTATACTGGGTAAATAACTTGACCTCTTTAAGGCTCAGTGTTCACTTCTGTAAAATGGGGATAAAAAATGAGAGCGTGTTTAAGGCACTCCTTACCGCGGGTGGCAGGAAGCAAATGCTCAGTGTTAGCCACAGTCTCCCTCCACTCCTCCTTCCACTTTTCCTTTTACCCACCACCCGCCCTCACTGAGCAGGACCTGGGACTGCTTGTCCTCTCACGGGATTGTTATCGATCCCCATAATGGGTCCAGCCACTTGCCAAAGACCCATTTACTGAGACCAGGAGGATTGCCAGGGGAGAAAGGAATTCTAGTGTGAAGGACATCTGTCCTGCCGACCATCGAGGGGCCAGGGCTGCTGTGGGGCTGTGGAGGCAGGTCAGGTTGCGGGGCTGGTGTGTCTTTTTTTTTTTTTTTGAGACAGAGTCTCACTCTGTTGCCCGGGCTAGAGTGCCGTGGCGTCAGCCTAGCTCATAGCAACCTCCTGGGCTCAAGCGATCCTCCTGCCTCAGCCTCCCAAGTAGCTGGGACTACAGGCACGTCCCACCATGCTAATTTTTTTATATATATATATTTTTTAGTTGTCCAGATCATTTCTTTCTATTTTTTAGTAGAGACGGGGTCTTGCTCTTGCTCAAGCTGGTCTCGAACTCCTGACCTTGAGCTATCCACCCGCCTCAGCCTCCCGGAGTGCTAGGATTACAGGCGTGAGCCACTGCGCCCGGCTTTTTTTTTAACTCGTTAAAATGGGGTAGAATCAGACCCTTGGAACAGCCTGGGGCTCAGCCTGGCCAGACTGACTCTGACCCCAACCCCGCTGCCCTGGACAGTCCTGTGAGCGCTGCTGGGAGCTGCACCACCAGCCTCTGGGGGCTGTGACCATTCCCGTAGTTCGCTTTAGCCACTCTCTCTTCCTTCAGATTGCATTTTGTCTCCAGAACTTGGGGCTGTTTCTGGTCAGGGTGAGAATCTTTGTAGTGGGCGTATCAGAAGTAATGGTGTCTGTTCCCAGCATATAAGAATGACCCAGGAAGAAAGTTCTGTCACAAAACATCTCAGAGATCAGTTCATTTGGTCCAACCCTCTCATTTCATGGTAAGAAATACAAGTCCAGGCTGGGAATGGTGACTCACACCTGTGATCCCAGTACTTTGGGAGGCTAAGGCAGGAGGATCGCTTGAGGCCAGGAGTTGAGACTGGCCTGGGCAACATAGTAAGACCCCATCTCTAAAAAAAACTAAAAATTAGCTGGGTGTGGTGGCGTGCACCTGTAGTCCCAGCTACTTGGGAGGCTAAGGCAGAAGGATCGCTTGAGCCCAGTTTGAGGTTGCACTGAGCTGTGATTGTGCCACTGCACTCCAGCCTGGGCGGCAGAGCAAGACTGTCTTTTAAAAAAAAAAAAATACAAGTCCAGTGGGGAGAGGGGATAGCCAAAGGTTGATTAATGGATACGGTAGTACCGCTACATAGGAGGACTAAGTTCTAGTGTTCTATAAGCACTATGGGGTGACCATAATTAATAACAATTTATTGTATATTGTCAAATATCTGGAGATTTTTTTTTTTTTTGCCTCAAGTGATCCTCCCGCCTAAGCCTCCCCATCGCTAGGATTACAGGTGTGAGCCACTGTGCCCAGACAAAGAGCAGATTTTGAATGTTCCCAACACAAGGAAATGATAAATGTTTGAGGTGATGGACATGCTCATCACCCTAATTTCATCATTCTCACCCTGTACCCCATAAATATGTACAATTATTATGTGTCAATAACAAAAACAAACAAAAAAGAAACACAAGTTTAGCCCAAAGAAGTTGAGTGACTTGTCCACCTCACAGTTGGTGGCAATGTGTGTTCCAGACACTGGGGAACAGGGTGGGTGGGGGTGTCCTAGGAAGAAAGGGAAACTGAGGAAAGAGGGAGGCAGCCTGTTCAGACACTAGCAGTTAGTACGTGATGCTGGAGACTATTAGAGAGACTCTGTGGTACCCTCATTTTTGGGGAGAATAAAAAATCTTCACTTGGACTGCCGGTATGTGTACTCAAAGCTTTGTTATGAAATGTAAAGATTTCCCCAAGGCTCTACAGAGGTACAGAATCCCTTAGGAAGAAGCAGTATCCATAGGATATTAATAAATAGAATATAAAGATAGCGTCTGCCACGGGATTTTTAATCCTTTAAGGGATTTAATTACGCTAAGGAGCTCAGTGACTCTCCTCCACGGAAGATTCTGCGCCACTCTCCCAGCAGCTCGCTGGAAAAGGTTTCTGGGACAAGTCTCTACACCCAGAGCCACTTGAGGCTTCGGGACGTTGCCGGCTTTATTTAGAAAAGGCTGACCTCTGAGGAGTCCCTGACCATCGTGGAGGACAACACAGGACTAAACCCCTATGTGCTAAACAACCCCTCAGGTTCCTTATCAACTTTTGAGAAAAGGACCTTAAAAAAAAAAGCAGACAGACCCCAGAAGATGCTTTGCGGAATGCACGCTTTGAGGTATAATCACCAACTGAACGTGACAAATCTTTGTCCTCATCTGACTCTGACGCAAGTTCTCAGCGTAATCGTGAAGCCCAGTGGGTGGATGTGTAGAGCGTTACCTGCGTTCTCACTACCTCTAGCCGCCTCTACCATTGCTGTTTCAAGGGTCTAGCAATCCTGCTCACGGGATAGGGTAAAGAGCAGCAGCCTTCAAAACAATCAGTATGTCCGACTTACAGAATGTGTGTGCAAATCACAGATCTGTTGAGGGATTAATATCCAGAACATAGAAAGAACTTCAACTCAGCAACAACCAAATAATGCAATTCAAAGGGCTTGAACAAACAGTTCTCCAAAGAAGATATACAAAATTGCCAACAGGCACATGAAAAGATGCTCTAAATCATTATTAAGGAAGTACAAATCAAAACCACATGAGAAACATCACACCCACTAGGATGGTATACGTATAAATGAAAATAGTAAGTGTTGGAAAGGATGTGAAGAAATTGGAACCCTTGAGCACTAGTGGTGGGAATGCAAAATCGTGAGCCCACTGTGGAAAACAGCATGGGGGTTTACCCCCCCAAATTAAAAATGTAACTATCATATGATCCAGCAACCCTGCTCCTGGTTATATATCCCAAAGAATTGGAAGCAGGGTCTTGAAGAGATACTCGCATACCCATGTTCACAGAAGCATTATTTGCAATGGCCAAGAGGCGAAAACCAATGCCCACCAATGGATAAACGAAGTGTAGTCCATATATACAATGGAATATTTTTCAGCCTTAAAAAGAAATGAAATTCTGATACATGCTACAACACAGATAAACCTTGGAGACAGTTTGCTACGTGAAATAAGCCACACACAAAAGAATAATTACATGATTCCACTTGTATGAGGTACCTAGAAGAGTCAAAAGTAGTATGGTAGTTACGGGAAAGGAGGAATGCTATTGTTTAATGGGTATAGAATTTCGATTTGGGATGATGGAAAAGTTCTGGAGATGGAGGGTGGTGATGGTTGCACAGCACATGAATGTATTTAGGGCTACTAAATTGTACACTTAAAAATGGTTAACATGGGGCCGGGCGTGGAGGCTCACACCTGTAATCCCAGCATTCTGGGAGGCTAAGGCAGGAAGATCGCTTGAGGTCAGCAGTTCAAGCCCAGCCTCAGCAAGAGAGAGACCCTGTCTCTACTAAAAATAGAAAGAAATTAGTTGGGCAATTAAAACTAGAAAAAAAATTAGCAGGCTGTAGTGGCATATGCCTGTAGTCCCAGCTACTCGGGAGGCTGAGGCAGGAGGATGACTTGAGCCCAGGAATTTGAAGTTTGACATTGCTGTGAGCTAGGCTGATGCATGGCACTCTAACTCAGGCAACAGCGCAAGACTCTATCTCAAAAAAAAAAAAGGTTAAAATGGGCTGGGTGCAGTGGCTCACACCTGTAATTCTAGCACTCTGGGAGGCCGAGCCAGGAGGATTGTTTGAGGCCAGGAGTTCAACACCAGCCTGAGCAAGAACAAGACCCTGTCTCTATAAAAAATAGAAAATTAGCTCGGCGTGGTGGTGTGCACCTGTAGTCCTAGCTACTGAGGAGGCTGATGCAAGAGAATCCCTTGAGCCCAGGAGTTCAAGGCTGCAGTGAGCTATGATTGTGCCACTGCACCGCAGCCTGGGCAACAGAGTGAAACCCTGTTAAAAAAAAAAAATCCAAAGAATGGATGGCACAAAGAGAGAAAACAGTAAAACTGTATATTCAAATCCAATCATACCGATAATCACTACATTAAATGTAAATTGTCTAAACACGCCAATTAAGAGAAAATGACTGTCAGATTGGATTTTTAAAAAAACACCCAACTAGACCCAACAAGAAACCCACTCTAAATATAGACATAGATAAGTTAAATATAAAAAGGTGGAATAAAATATATTATGTAAACTTTAATCAAAAGAAATCAGGAGTGGCAATATTAATTCCAAATTAAATAGACTTCAGAACAAGGAATGTAACTTAAGGATGAGAAGATACATTAATATTAAAGGGTCAATTAATCAAGAAGACACAACAATCATAAATACATATATACGCAACAGGAAGCTTCAAAACAAATGAAGCAAAAATTGCCACAAAAAAAAAAAAGAAAGAAAAAAGAGGAGAAAAGGACAAATCCATAATTTGAAGAATTCAAAACTCCTCTGTTGGTAATTGATGGAACAGGTAAACCCTAAGACCACTACCAACCAACTTGACTTGCCTCACATTTATAGAACATTCCACCCAATGACAGCAGACTATATATTCCATTCACGTGAACACAGAACCTCCACTGAGAGACCATTCTAGGACATAAAACAAGTCTCAATAAATTTAAAAGAATTGAAATAATGGAATTAAATTGCAAATCAACAATTGTTAAATGAAATCATTTTATATAAAAATCAAAAGCATTTTGTAAAACCATACTATCTACTTTTCATAGCAATGTAAATGTGTTATAAAAACCACATGGAATGATAAGCATCGAAATGAGGAAAATGATTATCTTTGGGAGGAAGGGGAATGGTAGTTGGAAAAGGTACACAGGGCTCAAACTCTTTCATTAATGTTTTATTACTTAGACAAGAGCTGAAGCAAAACAGGCAAAATGGCGAATGTGACCAATGCAGGTGGTACATGAATACTCACATTATGCTCCATAATTCTCTCTGTATGCTCGAATTGCATCATAATTGAAAATCAGAAAAAAGACCAGGAGGAAAGTTTCCAAAATGATAGTAACTGTTACCTCTTAGTGGTAGTCTTATAATTTTATTTTTTTCAACTATATATACTGTCTAAATTTTTTATAGTACATGTGTATGGCTTTTATAAAGGTAAAAAAATCAATGAAAGTTATGTATTTTAAAACTCACCTAACTTTATTATAAGGCTGTAGTAATCAAAACAGCTTGGTACTGGCACAAAAATAGAGCCATTGACAGTGGAACAGAACTGAAAACCCAGATATAAAACCATCCTCACATAGCCACTTAATCTTTGACAAAGCAGACAAAAACATACACTGGGGAAAAGAATCCTTATTCAATAAATGGTGCTGGGAAAACTGGATAGCCACATGTAGAAGA
>NW_012146079.1:6356006-6370261 GCF_000956105.1 Propithecus coquereli | reverse complement strand
AGGCTGACGCCATGGCACTCACTCTAGCCAGGGCAACAGAGTGAGATTCTGTCTCAAAAAAAAGAAAAAAAAAAAGAGTAACATCTATTGGATGTTGGGCAGGGGGGAGGGGGGAGGGGATGGGTATATGCATACACAAAGAGTGTAACGCGCACCACCTGAAGGATGGACATATTTGAGGCTCGGACTTGGGGGGGAGGGGGAGGCAGAGGCAACATACATAACCTAAATATCTGTACCCCCATAATATGCTGAAAAAAAAAAACTCACCTGATAAAGGCAGTCTGCTAACTACCCACTAGAATCTACTTTTTCATAACAGACACTTACCTTTCTCTGCGCTTTAGCCGGACACTTGACTGACTGACTGCCCAGTTAGAGACACTGCAGCTAGAGCAGGCTATGCAGCAAGTACTTGCTGATGGAATGATGGAATGTGAACAAAGGTCAGACTTTTCCCCTTAAAACTGGGCATGTGTCCCTGAACTCCCCCACTCCCTACATGGGTTGAAGTGGGAATGAGAGCCCAGCAAGCCAGCTTCTAACCATACAAAACCACCCTCCTTAGGATGGTGGAGCAACAAAATCAGATTGGGGCCCTGCACCACTTGTTTCCTTTGACCTGTACATGAAAGCAAACCATCTTATTTGAGCCATTTTGTTTTTGAGTCTCTGTTGCCCCAGATTATCCAGTATGCTAATTAATAACAGCAGGAAGGACCACTTAAAGGCTATATCTTCCATCTCTTGCACTAAAGATACCATTTAAGAACGAAGCACTATTGATCTTTTAAAAATGCAATCTAAAATCACATTAAAAATCAGGCAATGAATCTCCACAATTAATCCATAAATTTAATGCAATATTCCAATGTAAATCTCATTAAGATTTTTCATGAAATGTGACAAACTAATTAAATTCATATGGAAGAGCCAGGCACAGTGGCTGATGCCTCTAATCCTAGCATTTTGGGAGGATGAGGCAGGAGGATTGTTTGAGGCCAAGAGTTCGAGACCAATCTAGCGAGACCTTGTCTCCACTAAAAATAAAAAAGTTAGCTAGGTGTTGTGGTGCGTGCCTGCAGTCCCAGCTACTTGGGAGGCTGAGCAGGAGGATCGCTTAAGCCCAGGTGTTGGAGGTTGCAGTGGGCTGTGATGACGCCACCGCACTCCACTCTGGGAAAGAGTGAGGCCGTGTCTCAAAAAAAAAAAAAAAAAAAAAAAACTCATAAGAAAGAAAGGTACAAAAATCAGTAAGAAAAATTACCAAAATAACAGGATTTACCTTTTATCAAAATATAAAATTATAGTAACTTAAAAAGTGTGATATTAGCAATAAATGGAACAGAGTAAAGAAACAGGCTTATATAAATGGAAATAAGCAAAAGCCATAAAGGAAAAACATGAATAAAACTGACAACATAATTCAAAACATCTATGACCAAACACATACACAAACACCACAAACTGAGTAGCTTCTACCTTTCATTACAAAAGGAATCAAGCAAAATAAGCACTTGAAATGACAGTGTGATAAATTCAAAGTGCATTGAAGTACAATAATCTCCTTGGTCTTAAAAAATTTTAAATAAGAAAACTGAAGACTCATAGGCAAATATACGTGAGATAAAAGTCTAATACCAGCCAGGCGTGGTGGCACATGCCTTTAATCCTAGCACTCTAGGAGGCTGAGGAGGAAGGATCACTTGAGCTTAGGAGTTTGAGACCAGCCTAAGCAAGAGTTGTCTCTACTACAAATAAAAAAATTAGTGGCTTGGTGGTGTGAGCCTACAGTCCCAGCTACTCGGAAGGTTGAGGAGGGAAGATCACTTGAGCCTAGGAGTGAGACTGCAGTGAGCTATAATGGCACCACTGCACTCTACCTGGGGTAACAGAGCAAGACTCTGTCTCAAAAAAAAAAAAAAAGGTCTAATACCAGCTCACATATATTTTGAAAAGTTAGTGAATGGAAATGAAGTTAAGATTTGCTCTACCCTAAGTAGATATACAGGCACACACATTTTTAGGTTGCAGACAGAAGTGTTGAACTGAGAAAAGGCTGGGGACAGAAGGAAAGATGGTTTTTGGCTGTAGACTGCTGCACTTTAAGCCCCAGTGAATGATAAGCAATCATTTATTATTTGAATTGGTTGGTCTCTTCTTCCGTAAGACAGATGGTCAGGACTCAGCACAGTTTCCAAGACGTGCTTACATCAACCACCCTCCTTAACTGTTCTTCAGGGTGCACCACACAGCAGAAATACCAAGATGATCACCTCATGATTTCAAAAGAGAAAAAAAACTGAATACCCCGGTCACTCTGCGTTTCAGTGAGGTCCTTGTTAGTAGCTCTGTTCTGATCCTCCACATCCACACTGACGGGGCACTCCCACCCTGCTGCTCTACAGTCACCAGCTCTGAGCAGAGGCCACGACCGAGGAGCTACTTTAAAATATGCTGGTTCCGTGTACTTCACAGAACATACTACACACATGGTGGTGTAGGGAAACAATTTTATAACCCAGTTGTTTTCACTAAGGTAAGTCAATGATTTTCTTTGCATTAAAAAGTCTGGGCCAGGTGCAGTACCTCATTCCTGTAATCCCAGCACTTTGAGGGGCCAAGGCAGGAAGACTGCTTGAGCCCTGCAGTTTGAGACCAGCGTGGGTAACATACCAGACACCCAGTCTCTACAGAAAAAAATTTTTCAATTAGCTGGGTGTGGTGGTGCACGCTGTAAGTCCCAGCTATTTGGGAGGCTGAGGCAGGAGGATTGCTTGAGCCCAGGAGTTTGAGGCTGCAGTGAGCTATGATCTCATCATTGCACTCCAGTCTGGGTGACAGAGTGAGACCCTGTCTCTCAAAAAAAAAAGAAAAAAACCCAAAATAACAAAAAACAAGTCTGGAAATATTTTAATCTATTTTTAACTCAGTAGGGTAATTCACAGGAAAACTAAATAATCAGTCAAAAAGAGTTTCTTGCTGTTTTTTAACTGGAGCCTTTTAAAACAAAAAATTTAAAACATACCTTCTTGTCCTGCCCAAATGATGGAATATTGTACTAATGCTTCAGAGAGTAACTATATTAATGAAACATCAACAAGTTACAGATAAACATTTTAATTGATTAAATATATTATTTTCAAGATTTTTTTGAAATCGCACTTATACTGTACTAATCAACAGCCAAAGGCAATAAAAAAGTTTAAAACCAAAAATGTACTGACATGAACACCTGACAGGAACTGCTGCTACTGAAGTAACACACTGCTCCCGAGAACAATGACATTTTTAGAAGATAATTCATCTTAACATGTGCAAGGACAAATTTGTAATCAAAGGCTGGAAGAAATATATATTAGTGCCTGCTTTTTAAAAGTTTATTTTACATTTTAAATACAGTATTTTTCTCATTAAAAAAAAAAAAAAGCCAGGAAGTGCCTAACTCCGTGGTTTCTATCCCATATGTACATGAGAGCTGACAGAGGACAAATGTTCTGGATATAACAGTATGGATACTTATGAGTTGGGACTACTTCTGAAATGAAATTTAAAAACACAAATTAAGCACTGCTTAAGAGAAAATAATCCAGTTTCTGAACAACCAACAAAGAACAGAGTTAGATATGTATAAAACCAGGTATTAAAAAACAGAAAGAAATGCAGCACACAAAAAACTTAAACACCCCATATGTAGTGAACTGTATATACTGCAACTAATCAATGGAAAGAAACCCTCCTACAAGAAGTGATTTATGATTTGAAATTTTAAAAATCTAAGTATTTCAGTAACAACATATAATAACAACATTAACTGTATATTGCCATCTTTGTCATTTGCTATCTGGACCACCCCCTCCCATCTGGAAACAAGAATCTCTAGACTAGCCAATCATTTACACAAATTTGAGGCAATTAATGCGTATTTGTTTTCTTTACTGAAAACAGAAAAGATCTACCTCTTTCCATTAATAAAGACATAATACAGATTAAAGCTATAAAATTTAAGCATGGGCATGTGCATTTCCAATTCTCTTTAATAAGCAATTCCAAACTGGAATCATGTAGGGTTTGTGCCTAAGTAGTAACAAATTAAAAGAAAACGGACTGTCTCTGGCAGTGATTTCCATATTAGTGCAATGTTATTTTCCATACACTGAATTACATTTAAATGATTTTATATATTTTAATTCAGTAGGTGCCAATTTGAGTTTACAAAACCTCTAACTGTATTCTTTGTGCAGAAAAGTTTCAATTTGAGATGTTCTATGAAGCCAAATCAAAACAAAAATTAATTCATTTTATTTTACTACTAGTAATATGAATACCAAATAAAGAGACAAGGACTGAAAGTTTGTGGAGGCTCTATGCTTTTAAAAGCACAGATGAAAGGTAATAAAGATACTAAGAAGGATAAAATGGAGATCATGAGGATGTCTGATGTGTTCCACGTATCTTGATACTTCAATTATCAATTGGGTTTGCACATTCTAGTTTAAGATTATCTCAGAAAGTAACTCTCTGTGATGTAACTCTAAACTAAACAGCTGCACCTAAAGCAAAACCAATCAAGGTCACTTGAACAAGATCAAATTGAGACAACTTCTTTTTCTATTATAATCTGTGAGGTCTTGAGTTTTTAACTTTTAAAAATGATGACCTTCAATCAAAGCCTGATGTAGACTATCAAACTTAAGGATTTCAAATTAGAGGGTGCTGTATCTATGGGCTCTCATAAAACATATGAGGGAGGCAGCAATGGACTAACCATCAGCCAGGTAAGGTCAATGTTGGGATGTTTTATTTCGGAGACTTTAAATATTTAACACATAGCTCATGTAACTTCAGCATCCACTAGTGACTCTGTTGGTCAGCACCCAAAGGCTGGATGAGTCTGAGGAATCCTTTTTAACCCCAAAGTATTAATGCTAAAGAGTCTCAAGGAAATTCTATTCCCAATAAGAGTTTACAAACCATCAGACCAAAATCAATAAGTAAACACTGACTCCAATGCTCCACAAAAGTCAAAAGAAACTTCCAAATTGAATGCCATCTTCTGCCCAACCCTAGACTCCAGACTTTGTCACAACATCTTTATCTAGTATAATAGACTCTGTAGTAGACTGATTTTGACCTCCACAAAGAGTAGGAGTTGTCAAACTTGAGGAGATAGACTCCTCTCCCTGGATACTGGTGGCTGCCAGCATACACTTCCTCATGACAGTCCCGTCGATACACAGGCACAATCTCATCCAGCAGAGGCTTGTTGGCGTTCTTTTTGGCTTTCTCTTCACAACTAATGTTTTCTGTGAGAGAGAACAGAGACAAGTCAATGATTTGGGAAAAGCATATTTGCATCAAGCAATTAAACTCTATCCTTTCTTTGAGCAATGGCTTGTTAAGAATTCTGCTGAACCATTCTACAAGTTATGGGCATGTGACCACATATTCTTTCAAATACCTGAGTACCTGCTATCTACCAAGCACCGTTCTGGGCCCTGGGAGCCCAGTGGTGAACATCTGGTGTGGGAACAGTCAGCATCCCACCCCTCTCTGTGCTCTTACTGCTGCGCCTATTTCAGGACCCCATTTGCCCCCTTCCATCTCCACTCGATTTCTAATTCCTCCCCAAAAGGAGGAATCTCAGTCATCTAAGAACAAGGAAAATGGTGCTCTGATCCTCCTTCTTCTCAATAATATGAGAGTCTTTTCCATTTTAGGAAGAGGACAATGTCACTTATGAGGACTACTACTTTCTGTATATCTTAAAAATGTAAAGACTAAAGTGAAAAAACCACAGTAAAGAGGTTTCAGAGACACCCTGAAAATTCAATTACTTTCACTATGCCTATTTAACCCAGAGATGATCCAAGTGGCAAAAAAACAAGCTCTGATTATAGATTTGCTCCAGTTAGCAGTTTTCTGAACTGTCATGATATGAAGTTAGGGGGAAAAAACCCTCCAGAAACCTACAGGAATGAGAAAATTATGAACCAGCTTGAAAGTCTCAGTTTAACATATTAAATATAAAAAACCTCAAGGAAAACAGGTCAAAAGAATATTTGGCACAGAATTCAGGCACCATGAGTTAACTGGGTGATGTCTGTCAGTGGCCACCATCAGCAATTTATAACAAGATGATAACCAAAGCTTAGTAAGATTAAAAAAACAAACAAACAAAAAATAAAGCAATTTAAAAAAGGAAAGTCTGAGAAACTCACAGTCCGGAGGCCTTTAAAGAGACACAATGACTAACTATTATGTGGCATCCTGGATTAGATCCTGGAATATTCTTCAAAAATGAAGAAAATCTGAATAAATATGGACTTCAGGTAATAATAATGGTTCATTATTATTATTATTATTATTATATTATTAACCAATACCATAATAATGGTTGTGATGAATGTTCCATAGTGTAATGATGTAAGATGTTAACAATAGAGGAAACTGGGTGTATGGTACACAGGTACTCTTTGTACTATCTTTGCAACTTCTCTGTTAAAACTATTCTAAAATTAAAAGTTTACTTAAAATAAAAAGCAGATCACAATCTTACAAAAGTAGGTCCAAATCAGATTTGCTTTACCATAGCAATACTTATAATTAAGCATCTTTCATGTGCAAATAATACAGGTTCAAAATGTACACAATTATCGATATCTAAGAAACAGACTGGTCCATTAATAAGACCCAAATTTTGTTCAAAATCTACAAAATTAAAGATTACTGGGATAGATGGAAAATGCACATTTCTTCAATTTAAGCAAAGATTTGGGACCCGGAAACAATAGAGTAAGTGGAGAATTAAAGCAGGAAGATGGATTGCCACCCATGCTTCTTCAGAGAAAGCAAACTCTGCTGTCTACCTTTCAAGACCTAAGGGAGAAAAAGCAAACCAGCAAGCAACAACAACAAAAAAACTGTTCTCTTTTTTCATCTGAAATCAAGCCAAAAGGACTCCTCACAAATTGCCCATTATGGAAAAGGCATCGTGGCACAGTAACCTCCTAAGGCATATGGACAAACACAGTTTATGAGCTAAATCTTCAAACAGGACAGTTATGCTCACTCTTAGCAAACAATTCTTGGGAGCAATAAACCCTCACTGTTGTTCCTGTTGATACACAGCTTTTAATGGATTTTAATGGATTAGTTTTAGCTGCAAAGCGTTTTATGATTAGGAATGGGGCAAGGGTAGGTAGGCAATGCCATCTTCCATTTGAGGGACATACCTTAGAGCTACCTCAGCCGTTTTCATCAACGCTAGTCTCAATATCAGTAACCCCAAAACTATCATCAACTGAGCTCTCTAGCAGGCAAGCCAGGAGACATGTATCACCTCAACTGACTTCTGAACAGAGAATTCTTCTATATTATTCACAAAACTCTTTATAAGTACAGTAATTTGCACACACACAAAAAAATTTTTCTTCCCAGACATCTGCTAACAGTCTGATTTAATGAGTCCCTGTGATGCGTCAGAAAGGCCAGACAGGGCTTAGCCCCTGGTCCCAATGTGTTGAGGGGTTTTTTTCACTTTCATATTTTTCTTTCCGGTCAGTAAGTAGTATTTATGGGAAATGCTTTACTTTGCTGATGGTGCTCAGGAATAAAGACTGCTAAAAACGAAATGCCACATAAGACGAAGCAGCTCAAGCTCCCACATTTACCAGTTCAAATGCAGACCTGCAGTGTAATGAAGATTTTGAATCTGCTTCTGGGGTGAGAGTCATCCGCAAGATGCACTGCAATGTCTGGGATACCCTGACGGTTCATGTAAATGACGGTACAGAATAAAAATTATCTTTGAAGCTGAAAACTCATTAGTATTAAATTAAATATTAACTGCTAAATTGAACACTAAATTAAACTTAATTTCAAGAAGTGCTATGCCGTGTGTTTCTATACAGGACCCTAGAGTGTGGGCCCAGAGTGTGGCACGGTGTGGTAATATGATCAAGCAACTCTATGCCTCAAAAGTTGAGTGAACTTATAGGCTCGCTCCACGCACTTCCAACAATACCGCTTTATATTTATCCCAGTATAATCCCTATGAAACGACATTAACGACTCTCTTCAAGAACAAGCAGTCTATTTACAAGTCACCTGAAAGGTCAGTTAGTCCCAAAGAACTAAGTCAGGGTGCTTTCCATTCACATCGTCAGGGCTCCTCCATATCATTCTCAGTCAAGTCAACAAAATGTAAGTGCTAACTAGGTGTGTATAAAAGCCCCAAGTTCTAACTTTTCTGGGTAACAAAATTAAGAAGACCATCTTCTTAATAAGCAATATATTTTATAACCTACTTCCTAGGTCAAGATAGTTTAGACTGACCTTGAAAACACCCAATTTTGTCTACTTATTCAGAGAAAATAAAAAATTCTACTCTAGTAAAACAGGGATTTCCAAAGGGAAGAATAATTGAAATTTCTTTAGGTGGAATGTTCTGGTGAGTTTCTGTATTTACATAAAAAAATCTTAGAATAATGACCTAAAAAGCTAATACTGGAAACATAAATTTAAATAAATTACAGGGTTAACAGAAATTCTTACATGTTCCTTTAAAATTTTTCAAAATCATCTTGCATATCTGGCTTTTCAACACATAAGGCTGGAACTAAAATGGTATTCAGAAAGCAGTAAAATGGCAAATTGTCGAACAGACTTTCCTGACATTCAGAAAAATTCGGGTTCAGGTGCCAATCCCCTATAGGAAGCTGGCATCTCTTACAACCTTTTCAGCTCAAGGTCCCACTAATGAAGAGGCTGTTCCCTGACCAAGAAATGTTAATCAGGAAGCATATGGCTTCAGGTATCTATGAACCATGTACCACTTTTGCCAACACAGAACCCAGCAGCTACTGAATACAGACCAATGGTTCTACCTTCCTCCTCCTCATCGTCATCGCTGGACTCACTGACATGCACGCTGACAGCAGTGTTTGGAGAGTCTGTCCATTCAAAATACACCCCAAACCCAATGTCATAATTGTCTGTAGCAAATTCCCAAAAGAGATATGATCCTTCTTCGTGGGTGGGTACTCGAACAGTGACCACTTCTCCTCGGCCCACTGTAATCACGGAATCTGCATCCTGCCGAATCTTCTCTTTGAAGTCTTTGATCTGGGGTCTTGTCCACATGGATGGAGCTGCTATTACTGGAAGAGATTCTAAAGGCAACAGGAATTACAAAAGCTAAATTGAAAGAGCCTTCACCCTGGAGGCAGCAATATTTACATAGGACCACCTGTCCAGCTGCAGTCAGGCACCAAGTACAATATGGTCTAGCTTACTTAGATCAGGGAGTTGGAGGAATATAAAAGCCTCCCTATGAGTTTCTCCAGATTACTACATTTAACGATGCCACAGGTACTCACAGGTCATACTACTTCAAGTAACAAATGCGATCCTCAATCTTTGGAGTGATTTTTTTCAGTACTCTAATTATTAATAGGGGATTTAAGAGTGACTTTGGAAACTCCCTGACTGGAGCTATGGAAACATTCTGGCAAAGAAGACAGATCTGGACCCGAGAATAAATTATTCTTTTGGATATGAACAAAGAAAACTGGGCTTTCACTTCAGCTTATCTGTTGGAAAAAAGTCTTGACCTCTGAGAATTCCACATTTCTAGGAGCTATTCTAAACGAGCTCAAAGAAACAGAAATATTTGGACAGGATTAGAACCATTAGGGACTAAGAAAAAGGGTAAAGTCTTGTTATTGAGCAGTATCTATGTGCACTGAACTACCCAACTCTTCCAGAGTTAATTACAGAGACCTTTATCAAAGATTTTCTCTCATTTCAAAATACTGGTATAAACCCTTGATAAGACAGTTTGGGGACAGCAAACCAAGGGATTTCAAGGTCTTTTCTGAAGCCATTTTCTGTTACTTGTTCTAAAAAGACAAGGAAGGCGTGGTGGCTCACACTTGTAATCCTAGCACTCTGGGAGGCTGAGGCGGGAGGATTGATTGATCTCAGGAGTTCGAGACCAGCCTGAGCAAGAGCAAAACCCCATCTCCCATCTCTACTAAAAATAGAAAAATTAGCTGGGTGTCATGGCGCATGACTGCAGTCCCAGCGACTCAGGAGGCTGAGGCAGGAGGATGGCTTGAGCCCAGGAGTTTGAGGTTGCAAGTGAGCTATGATGATGCCACTGCGCTTTAGCTGGGGTGATGAAGTGAGACTCTGCCTCAAAATAAAAATAAAAAGATAAGGAAGATCTTTGAAATCAAATTTCTTATGATCCACACCACCATCCCTGACCACTGTCACTGAAATGCTCTTTTCTTCCTCTTTACTTAGTTAACTCCTAACTCCTGTCTCAGATCTCTCCACTCAACTGGCCCTTCCTCAGGAAAGCCTCTGGTGACCTCTCTCATTAGGTCACACCCCCATAACACAATACATGTTCTCGAACTGTAGTATACCTCTCTCTCCACCATAGTACTTACTACAGCTATAATTTACATTTTCTGTGTTTATTGTGCCTCACCACTGTACCCCTGCACTTAGAAAACCTTCACCCAATTGTTGAATGAATGAATGAGCTGCCCATGGAAAGCTATCTTCTAGGCAACATGGTCCTTTAGTCTCAAAAAATATAGTAATATATGGTAGCCAGCCTACAATATGGCCCCAGTGACCCTCACTTCCAGGTCTTCATGCACTTGGGGGGGTTCAATACCCACGATATATGAGGGTTGGTACGTGTGACCACCAGAATACGGCGCAAGTGCTAATGTATTACTTCCAAAGTCAGGCTTTGGCTTTGGCATAAAAGGTACTGCCACTTCTGCCTTATTCTCTTTTGGATCATGTGCTCAGAGGGAGCCAGCTACTGTGTGTTGAGAACATTCAAGTAACCCTGTGGAGAGGTTTCGTGGGGCAAGGAACTGAGGCCTCCTGCCAACGGCCAGCACCAACTTGCCACCCATGTGAAGGAAACATTTTGGAAACAGATCGTCTAGTCCCAGTCAAGCCCTCACATGACTACAGCCCCCGCCAACATTTTGACTGCAACCTCATGAGAGACCTTAAGCCAGAACCATCCAGCTAAACTGCTCCTGAAATCCTGACTCACAAAAACTGTGTGAGATAATAAATGTTTATGGTTAGTTTAAGCTGCTAAATTTGGGTGTAATTTGTTACATAGCAATAGATAACCAATATACATAATAAGACAAATGACATCTTTTGTCTTAAAAGTGTCCAAAAGACATCTGATTTGCTCTTCTATACTATTCTAAGAGTCTCCAGAAGCATCAGATTCCGACTAAAAAAAGTAAAAGGGTATTTAACTCTCAAAAATATGTAATCACTCTCAAAAGCTAGTTAACCTGACCTTGTGGATTTGCTTTTAATGGAGTCTGAACTATGACACCTGGATGAACACATATGCCAAACCATACCTTTTGGTCCATTCTCCAGGGCTGCTTCTGCAGTTTCTGGTTCAAGTTCTTTTTCAGAGTTGTCAGTGTGGGTTTTGGCCTGTCCGTTAACTGACATCATATCACTTGGCGCAGTTGCATTCACTTTTGAAGACGCAGGCAAAGAAGCCCCAGCCACTACTACTTCCTGTTGTTTCTGTAATGCTGCCTACAAGTCGAGAAAAAGTGAAGATACAATGACCAGGAAGGCTAATAAATAGGACATTTGCCCTGGAGTGCATTCTCACCACATGCTTTTGCCCTACCTCAGTACTCTGCTCTAAGAAATTACTAATAAACTTTTTTTTTTTTTGGAGACAGAATCTCACTCTTTCACCCCAGCTAGAGTGCCGTGGCGTCATCATAGCTCACAGCAACTTCAAAATCCTGTGCTCAAGCGATCCTTCCCCCTCAACCTCCTGAGTACCTGAGACTACAGGCGTGCACCACGACACCCAGCTAATTTTTTTTTTTCTTTTCTTTTTTTTTTTTTTTTTGAGACAGAGTCTCACTCTGTTGCCCTGGCTAGAGTGAGTGCCGTGGCATTAGCCTAAGCTCACAGCAACCTCAAACTCCTGGGCTCAAGCGATCCTACTGCCTCACCCTCCCAAGTAGCTGGGACTACAGGCATGCGCCACCATGCCCGGCTAATTTTTTCTATATATATTTTTAGTTGTCCAGATAATTTCTTTCTATTTTTTTAGTAGAGACGGGGTCTTGCTCTTGCTCAGGCTGGTCTTGAACTCCTGAGCTCAAACAATGTGCCCGCCTCGGCCTCCCAGAGTGCTAGGATTACAGGCGTGAGCCACCGCGCCTGGCCTTAATTTTTTCTATTTTTATAGAGACTGAGTTTCACTCATGCTCAGGCTGGTCTCGAACCCCTGGCCTCAAGTGATCCTCCCACCTCGGCCTCTCGGAGTGCTAGGATTACAGGCATGAGCCACTGCACCTGGCCACTAATAAACTTTTATAAGTTTTTTATCTTATCTATAATGAATAGTATAATATCAAACTGATAGCTAAAAATGATAAAAATTAATGTGCATAAGAAACTGTAACTGATGATCACATATTTGTGATCTGAGAATCACTAGAAAAATTAAGTAGGAAAAGTTAAAGTAGACAGAAATAATCAACCCAAAATAAAACTATTAAAGGCAAAAACTAGGCCAAGTGTGGTGGGGTGTACCTGTAGTCCCAGCTACTTGGGAGGCTGAGGTGAGAGGATCATTTGAGCCCAGGACTTTGAGGTTGCAGTGAGCTATGATGACGCCACTGCACTCTAGCCTGGATGACAGAGCAAGACCTTGTCTCAAAAAGAAAAAAAAAAAAAAAGGCAAAAACTGAACACCGTAATATGTGTTCTAAAAATTGCTGAAAGAAGAAAATCTTCTTGATAAAATTCAAATTAGAAAAATTAAACTTGGTAGAAACAAATGGTCACAGAAGAAAATTCACAAAGGCTGAAGCCATAATAGGTAAAATTTGATATGGGCCCCCAAAGGAACCAACAAATCAAATATGGACAATTATTTTAATATGGACAAAAATAATCAATAAATTAATAATTACAGAAAACATATGACAATTAAATTGAAAACCTGTTAATGTTATAAAAAATACTGACTTAAGAATTAAATAGGCTTATGGAGTTTGAGGTAAAAATATTTTCTCAATGAAAATTTGTCACTATTTACATAATTATGATTAAAATGTGTATCCATTAATATGAAGTCAAAATGTCCTGAGTCAAAAATGGGAGTAAAAACATCTTAAACCCAAAGGACAACTACTTTGGGACATTCCCTTTCTAAATCAAGATAGATACTATTTGAAATATTTAACTATTACTTAAGTAACTTTTGGGAGAATTATAACATACATATAGAACAGTACACAAATCATAAACTATACAATTTGATCAATTTTCTTAAATCAAAAATATCCATAGAACCAACACTCAGATCAAGACATTATCTGCATCCCAGAATCCTTTGTATCCCTTTCCGGACACCCCCCACTCCAAGGGTTACAACCATTCTGACTGTAATACTACAGATTTGCTTTGCCTATTTCTAAACTTTATATAAAGGGATTATATGGTATATGCTCTTTTTTATATCTGGCTTCTTTCACTCAACATTGTTTTTGTAAGGTTCATCTATAGGGCACGAATAATTATATTTTGTTGTTTGCATTTATTATAGGATATTCCACTGTGAAAATATAAAATTGATTTATCCATTCAAATGTTGACAAGCATTTGGGCATGTAAGCAATGTGATAAACTAAAACACCAAGTCACAAGTAAGCATATGTTCACTGTGGTAATAAATAAGGAAAAAAGCCTTTACAATCATGGTTTAGGGATGACATATTCTGGCACATCTCTACACACGTTTCATTTACAAGCCAATTACTTAAATGAACAACAATACCTTTCTCTGCTGCTAGTATACGCTAGTCACACACTAAAGATTTCAAAATACCTTCTCCAAGGCCTAGATTTTCAGTAATTTTTGTATTAGTTTTCTAGAAAGAGTCCCAGCTTCCACAAAAAGTGCATATAACCAAAACAAGTCAGCACGCTCAGAACATTCACTGCATGACAGGAAAGCAAAAAAGCATTCTTGCTGATGATCAGTAATCCAGCTCAAACGGGTCCTCTCCACTAAGCCTTTCTTGAAAGGCGCTAGCAGAATGAACTCCCTTCTCTGGGATCCCACTACCCATGAATCTACTGTATTGCATACAATAGTCTGCAATTACTTATTTACATACTCTCTTTTCTATACTTTAGAAAGTTTTTTTTTTTTTTTT
>NW_012146079.1:6341912-6344933 GCF_000956105.1 Propithecus coquereli | reverse complement strand
CCAACTTTTTTGGAGAACAATGTGGCAATATTTATCAAATTTGAAATGCATACACTTCACTAGTAGAAACTTACATGGAGTCAATCCTACAATATAAAGATCACATCAAGAATTACTGTGGTACAAAAATAGAAAATGGTGTCCATCAATAAGATACTACTTAAATCATTATGATATACTTATACCCTGAAGGATTCCCCTCTAATACAGACTCATAGCACTAAAAGCTTTTCCTGCATAATACCTGCTGTAGTTATAACTACATTTGTGTGATAAAATTAGCAATACATTGGCCTTGCACGTCAAAGTTGAGGCTCCGTAAGGACAGAGACTGTCTATCTCACACCAGCATATCCGCAGGCTCAGCACAGTGCTGGAGAGAACACGCACTCAACAAATGCATATAGACGAGAGAAATTCACCCAGAAATGTCACGCAGCCATAAAAAGAGGTTAGAACTACATGGCCTGATATGTAAAGACATCTGTACATTTGTTTAATGAAAACAGCAGGTAAATACACAGAAAAAGGTCTGGAAGGATAGATGCTAAATTTTTCGGTTATTATCTTTGGAAAGGGGCGTAGAATTACCAGAAAGGTAAAAAGGAAGATTTTTCAGTGTGTGCTTCATATATTGCTATAAATGAAAAATCATTTACATTGTATATATTTGTGTACTGCTTCTGAAATTCTAAAAATTTTGGAAGTTTTTAATTTAAAAAAGAAGAGTTAGACTTCTAGGTGCAACCCTTGCCCAGCTTCTGCCTACCCACGAAAGCCCCTTTCCAAAAAGAACAGACTATATCGCACTAGGAATGGATACTTTATGGATCTAAGAGTGGTATGGTGTACGGGGAGGCTGAAGATAGGATGAAAGGGAAGATTTCTGAGGACTGTCAGAGAAGACACCATTTCTTGGTTCTATCACGAGAACTGTCTGGGTTACCCCACTTTCCTCCCCTCAAACTCCTGTAAGCCACAGCTAAGGCTCAAAATATAGCAATAACATGACCTACTTTTAATGTGTCACAGCTGGTACAGAGCAACAATTTTCATAAGGCAGAGTCTAAGCTTCAGGACAGATGAAGTCTAGTCTTAAATGCTTTAAAAGAATTCTATATGTACTTTGTCCCACAACAAAAGTATATTTTTAAAAAGAAAATGCAGTTTTATGTGTTAAGATGAGCAATAACTTTTGACAATGCTTAAAGAAATATGACTATTTATCATTAAAACAAGAACTTAAAAAGCAATGTATACATCCTTTCAAAGACATTATGGCAATACCCTGTTGATCCAACATCACTATACAATAGACTATAGCACATAAATCAATTTTCCAGTTAAAGGAACCTCATTCCATTCTTACAAGAACCAAAACTTTTCCTTTAGATTGAAAAAAAATCTTCCTTTGGATAAATATCTTCTGAATATGTAATTAAGCCATTTCCTACTCTCTTAAGCAGGAATAAATTATATCTAGTGCTCTGTCTCTTGATGATTCAGAGGTTCTAACTATAAACATAAAAACAGTACTAAGTCAGGCTGGGCACACAGCAGCTCACACCTTTGGGAGGCCGAGATAGGAGGATTACTTGAGGTCAGGAGTTTGAGATGGGCCTGGGCAACACAGTGAGACCCCATCTCTACAAAAAATAAAAAATTAGCCAGGCATAGTGATACATGTCTGTAGTCCCCCGCTACTCAGGAGGCTAAGGCAGGAGGGATCACTTGAGCCCAGGAGTTCAAGGCTCCAGTGAGCTATGAGTCCCACCACTGTACTCCAGCCTGGGCAACAGAGTGAGACCCTGTCTCAAAAAAACAAAAACAAAAACCCACCAAAAAAATGTACTAAGTCACAATAATACTGTGATGGAGAATTTATGTTCATATTATTAATAAATGGCCCCTGAATGCCATGCTTTTATAATTCTTGTGTCTCATTTTTCACAGTTTCTATCTTTTCCCTCACTATCAGAGCTATTTTCTAATCTGTTATTTCTAATTCAGGTTAAGGTAGCAAACTAGAGAATGAACTGTTTCTAAAGTATAATCTGAGGAAAAACTGGTTTTAATATAGTTTTCATTGCCTAGAAATTTTAGATAGTCAAACTTGTTGAAAATATAACCTCTAGATAAATAAGGTGTAACTATAATATAATTCTAATTCATAATCACAACGGGAATCCCATAAACATAAACAGCACATTCAGCAGCTTCTCGTCCAAACCCTGAAAATAATAAGCCAACTGGGAGCCAACATGAATGTCTATACAGGCCTACCATGTAGCATAGCTGAAAACCATGAAATGGAGCATGAATATTCCAGAAGCTCAAGGGATAGCAGCAAAGGGTATTTCAGACCAGAGGATAGAGAGGAGGGAGTGATTGAGTTTAGGGTGGAACTTACTAAGAAACTTAGTGTAATAAGACAAAAGGAATACCGCCATGATGGACGAGGGGTTCCTTTTAAAGGTATAGCCAGAAGGAAGCGGCCCTCCTTCCTCACAGAACTCATAAATACTTGCTCACATGAGGGAGTATGAACAACTACCCTAAGAAGAGGGGCTCCAAGGGAAGTAAGACCCCTGACTTAGAGCAGGCACTCGGTAAAGCAAAAGCATCAGTACATGGGACTGCACAGGGGTAAAGTATTTCACACTCTCAAAATTCACCTTTTTTTTTCTTGCTCTTCCTTCTCTATTTTGTGGGATGCAACATACGTTGAAAAGAGATGGCAACACCTGTTTAGGAGCTTGACAAACTCTACCATGGCATCTTCTTTAGACATGTTTCCCAGAGCTGCCCATTCTCTCCTGTAAAAAATAACAAGAAAAGTTACCTCTTCTTAATAGAATGAGAACTTGATTTAATTTAAACCTAAAAATGAGTAATTCTCAATTATAACTAAAATGAAGAATCATTCTACTATAAGCAAAAGGCTCAAAACTTCAAGTTTCGAGGCGGGCGGATTGTTTGAGCTCAGGAGTTCGAGACCAGCCTGAGCAAGAGCGAGACCCC
>NW_012146079.1:6339841-6341862 GCF_000956105.1 Propithecus coquereli | reverse complement strand
TCGAACTCCTGAGCTCAAATGATCCACCCACCTCGGCCTCCCAGAGTGCTAGGATTATAGGCGAGAGCCACCATGCCCGGTCAGAGATGAGGTATTTATTTAACTGTTGGCTATGGCTTCTCTACCTAAACACAAGAAAAACATTAAGAGGCAGAAGAATAGTTAAAAGATGTTATGGGCGTCCCTGGTAAGTATAAATAAAGCCAGTGAAAATTTGAAGGTCCACAGCATTTAATTTACAGTCTGCCTTAAAGAAGAAATACTGAAAATATTATCTGGGCATATTTGGTTTAGAGATACTAATTTCTGTAAGCTATTATAATCCTCTTTTATTTTCTTTTATAGATAAACATGTTTCTTAACTCAGTTATGTGAACAACTTAACAAAGACCTCAAAGCCATCTATTAATAAATAGATAACAAAGCAAAAGCTCACAAACTCATGAATACAGCATGACACTGGGTCCACCTAGGACATCCTCCATCCCCACCTACGACAAGAGCAGCATTCAAGGTCTCCCTCCAAAACTGAATGAGGCCCTGGATTAGTCTGAGGCTAGGACTGAAGCTTTTACTGCAGAACTACCCAGAAATAAAGAGGAGAAATCAATGGTCCCTCATGTTCTCCAGTTTAACCTGTAAGCTGTGCCACCCCTAGAACAGCAGATCTTGTTCCCTCAGTGTTTTATGGGTGTTAATCACTGCCTTCTTGTACCCACTGCTCCCTCGAGAAGAGCTAGTCAGTCCCTACTGAGACGGCAGCTCTTACAGACCCTACTGAATCAGAAATAGTTTCGGCCTCCAAGTCCTGTACTAGGGACTATGAATGGACAGCTGACATAGACTGGGCCAATGAGATTCTCTGTCCTGGGTATTTGTAACTGGGTCTTATAGATTCCAGCCAGTCTCCATCAGATGCATGAAAACAGACCACATAAATCCAGGCTGGGATAGCCTTGCATATGCCAAAGCAGACAGTGACAATTTGCAAAGAGCAGGAAGAACAAAGCAGAGACATAAGCTGAGAGAAGCAAAGACAAGAGACAAAGAAAGCACCTGAGAAACCTCAGCTCCTGCTTCCAGTCCCTGGGTTCTACAAGCAAATCCCAAGTCTTTCCAATACATTCCTCTTTTTGCAACTAACTGATGGTTTGTTATGATAAGGCCCTCTTTGGTAACAGATCATTGGTAAAAATGGCAAGTAGCTCATTCTACCTCCCTGTCATACAAATCACAGAACTATTCTAAGGCACACAATGGCAAAAAGTCAAATAACAACAGTATGGTGGTCCTTTTCTCATTTTTAAATATAAGCCATACAAGCTTACTTTTGTTGCTCCAACCGAAGCCTCTCTTCTTCTATTCGCCTCCTTTCTTCTTCCTCTCGTCTAAGCCTTTCCTCTTCTTCTCTCCTACGTTTCTCTTCCTCCTTTTGTAGACGCTCTCTTTCTTCCTCTTCACGCCGCCTTCGCTCCTCCTCTTCTTTCCTACGAGGTAAAGGACAGAGAGAATGAACCCTATATATTGTCAAGGCTTCTTGTGGGCTTTTGTTTGTTTGTTTGTTTGTTTAGGCAGGGTCTTGCTATGTCACCCCGGGCTGGAGTGCAGTGGCATCATCATAGCTCGCCGCAGCCTCAAACTCCCAGGCTCAAATGATCCTCCTGCTTCAGCCTCCCAAGTACCTGAGACTGCAAGTGCATGCCACACACCTGGTTAATTTTTTATTTTTGTATTTTGTAGTGATGGGGTCTCGCTATATTGTTCAGGCTGGGCTCAAACTCCTGGCCTCAAGCAATCCTCCCATGCCTGCCTCCCAAAGTGCTGAGATTATAGCCAAACTGCTACCGAGCCAAACCCCATATATTGTATCCTGTTTTAAAATAATTTAAAACTGGCCGGGTGCAGTGGCTCACATCTGTAATCCTAGCACTCTGGTAGGCCGAGGCGGGTGGATCATTTGAGCTCAGGAGTTCGAGACCAGCCTGAGCAAGAGCGAGACCCTGTCTCTACTGAAAAAAAAT
>NW_012146079.1:6337373-6339791 GCF_000956105.1 Propithecus coquereli | reverse complement strand
ATTTTTAGCTGTCCAATTAATTTCTTTCCATTTTTTGGTAGAGACGGGGTCTCGCTCTTGCTCGGGCTGGTCTCGAACTCCTGAGCTCAGAACGAGCCGCCCGCCTCGGCCTCCCAGAGTGCTAGGATTACAGGTGTGAGCCACTGCGCCCGGCTACTTTAGAAAGTTTTTAAAAAGCACAGAAAGGTATGGGAACAATGTAGCAAACACCCACTCATATAACTGCATCTGAAAATTAACAAGTATGCCCATTTTGTCATTTTGCTCAGTATTTATATAAAAATTAATACTTTATAGGGGGGAAGTTCCCTTTGTTCCTTCCCCATTCCCTTTCCTTGTCTCTTCCCAGAGGCAACCAATCAATTCGATAAACTGACTTTGATCATTCTAATTTCAATTATGGCTTTCCAATTCCATTTCAAAGATTCATGGTTTTGCCCTACCTGACTGACTTTCTTCTCATTAAGTGACAGCAACCTATAAACAAGACACTGTGTATGGGCTATCCTATTAAAAAATTATAGGATTTTAATCTTGCCTATTAAAGAAGCAGAAAAAGGGAAATGATATGCTAAAGTAGAAACAGGCTTTCAAGGACAGAGAATAAATCCCTCAAAAACACCACTTACTATCTTGAATAAACTCTAGTTTGGCATCTTTTCCTCCTCTCTTGGATTACACAAAACCTGTAGTGCTTTTTAACTTCTTACTGATGCCAAAAACTCAGGGCAAAAGGTATTTTAGGTAAGGATATATACTTTCAAGGAATTCAAAGAGTTTGGCAAAAATAATAGATTACTTCATGTAACAAGAAATGCTGAGTAACTACAGTGTAACATTTTTCTTCACTGAGATTTTTTTGACAGGTGTTAACTGCTTTATAAGTGAAAATTAAGTTAAACTCGGATAGGTTACATTTGAGGAGGCATTTTAAACCTCCACAAGATATAAAAAGTGAATGTAAAATCAGTATCTTCCATATGTACAAAACACTTTCACAGGGTATGTTTTCATTTTATTCCTCCGACAGTCCTGTGATGTTAACAGGACAGGTACCTTGATTTTATATCCTATTCTTACAGACTGGGAGAAAAGCTAGAAAAGTCAGAACAGTAACAGCTTATCTGAGATCAAACAAGACAATGGCAAAGCCAAGATAAAATGCCCAAGACCCCCAGTCCCATGTTCTTTCACCTAAACCACCTTCTCCTATGTGGAAGCAAAATATTTGGGGGTAGAGAATTGGAGGAGGACTACCAATGTGCTGTCATGAGCACTGCCTAGGTATGATGTCTAACACAAAAGTTAAAAGGGGCTCAACCTAGCTCTGCAGAACTAGCCCACAGCCTTAGGGGAGGGGAGTTCTCCCATCAGAAGCTGTCTGGGCCTTTGACTGTGCACTGCCTGAAGAATGTCCTTGAACTCAGGCTAGTTACCCAGATCCTCATGGTTCCAGAACCACTATTAGGGTCTATGCCAGACTTACTGTAAAGACAGTTGGCCCATTTGACTCCCAAAGACCTTTATGACAATATAACATCATCTGCTGCTTCAATATCATGTATTTTCTCTCATAATTGCTAGTGCCATTCTACAGTTTTCCTAAAAGATCACCTAAAAGTTACTTTATACCTTAGAGGCTATCTAATGCAAAATTCATTGGCAGATGTTAAAAAAAACTTGGGTTCCAATGAAACTAAAAACCCTCTCTAAGGCTGAATTCTGGGGTTGTCTATCGTACCTGTTGCTGTGCAAGCTGGACTTGATACAACTGCTGCATATACTGCTGATAGTGTTGCTCCTGCAACTGGCGGATGAGAATTTGCTGCTGTTCGTAGTTCCCTGGATACTGTTGGGCTGCATACTGCTGGAACTGCACTGCAGTCTGGGAGTTTAAAGCTGCCATTATCTGCTGCCTAAAAACATCAAAAATATATATACTAGTCTGACTATAGGAGATTGTTCATGACAAAATACAATGTCCTTATTACTTATTTTTATGGTTTATAATTCTTAAAAATGACTAAGCTAATAATGTATACCAATCAGCAAGTGTCCCAGACCCAGAAGAAAGATTTAAGAAAATAAATCTGGCTGCTAATTTTCACTTAGGTTTTTCATAGAAAATTTGGGATGGAGAAATAAGCATATGATCATCATCATGACCAGTACCATGATAATTACTAATAGTTATTGTGCCCTTACTATGCACCACGCAGTGTTCAAAGTACTTATATGTACTAACCCATTTAGTCCTCACAACAACCCCATGAGGTTCATAGGGTTCAGTAACTCGACCAAGATTACACCACTAGTGCACACTAGAGCCAGGATTCAAATCCAGGCGGTCTGGGTCCAGAGCTATACTAATTAACCACGATGCTGTAAGAGGATGGACCGTCATCTATGGCAGAAATG
>NW_012146079.1:6327291-6328479 GCF_000956105.1 Propithecus coquereli | reverse complement strand
GCTTGAGCCCAGGAGTTTGAGGTTGCTGTGAGCTAGGCTGACGCCACGGCGCTCTAGCCGGGGCAACACAGTGAGACTCTGTCTCAAAAAAAAAACAAAAAAACAAATAACTATTAGATGCTTTGCCTTCCTTCATATTATGATTAGCTCTGGCAGATTTCCACATGGACAATTAAGAATGAAGCCAGTTTGACCTCTATAAAGACTAACTGCCATCAACATTCAAAACCAGTATGAAACTGGGTACTGGTAAAATGAGAAATCCTTAGAGACTAGTTCTGCTTCCTTAATAAATGGTAGCATCAATTATTGGTTGATTCTAATGAGAACAGACTACCCAGTTTAAAAAAAAAGTAGAAAGTAGTATATACTGCCTACATGTCACTAACAAGTGAGAAGAATACGGGTTGAAGGATATTAGCAGAAAACTCAGAGAAGAAAAAAATACAGAATTTGCCAATAGACATCCAAAAAGACATTCAACCTCACTTGTCAAGGAAATACAAATTAAAACCATTAGCTACCAAGACCCCCTCCTCTCATCGATTGGTCAAAAAAAGTTAGCTACCACTAAAAATTGGTAAGAATGGGACAAACAGGTACCCACTCTCACATACCAATGTTAAAGTATAAATGGTTATAGTTATCTTGAAGGGCAATTTGGCAATATACAATACTCCCCCCTTTTCTCCAGTGCAAACTTGAAATCATGGACAGTATCAAACCCTGTATGTTTTTTCCTATACATACATACCTGTAATTTATAAATTAGGCACAGTAATTAACAATAGCTAATAACATAAAAATTATAATATGCTGTAATAAAAGTTACATGAATGTTGTCTGTCTCTCTCAAAATATCTTACTGTATTGTATTCACCTATTTTCAGACCTCAGTTGACCCTGGGTAACCGAAACCGTGGAAAGCAAAACCACAGATAAAGAGGGACTACTGTATTTCAAAATTGTAAATGTGCATGCCCTATGATTCAGTAATTCCAAATCTCATTGGAATTAAGCACTCCCAAATATATAAGAGGAGGCAGATACAAGGCTGTTCATTGTAGCTTTGTTTTCTTGTTACCGAAAGCAACTTAAAAGGTCATCAAGGCCGGGCGCGGTGGCTCACGCCTGTAATCCTAGCACTCTGGGAGACCGAGGCGGGTGGATCATTTGAGCCCAGGAGTT
>NW_012146079.1:6316847-6326536 GCF_000956105.1 Propithecus coquereli | reverse complement strand
ATTTAAAATGTAAAAAAATTTTAAAAATAGAAAAAGCTTATACAATAAGGATATAAAAAAATATTTTTGTATGGCTGTATGATGTGTCTGTGTTTTAAGTTCAGTGTTATTACCACAGTCAGAAAGTTTTTAAAAATTTAAAAGTTTATAAAGGAAAAAAGTTACAGTAAGCTAAGGCTAATTTATTATTGAAGAAAAATCCTTTTGAATAAATTTAGTGCAGCCTAAATGTCCAGTGTTTATAAAGTCTACAGTAATGTACAGTAGTGTCCTAAGCCTTCACATTCACTCACAGACTCACCCAGAGCAACTTCCAGTCCTGCAAGCTCCATTCATGGTAAGTGCCCTATACAGGTGTACCATTTTTCTCTCTTTCGTACCACATTTTTACCGAACTTTTTCTACGTTAAGATAATGCTTGGATATATAAATACTTACCACTGCGTTACAGTTGTCTACAGTATTCAGTACTGCAACATGCTGTACATGTTTGCAGCCTAGGAGCAAGAGGCTATACATATAGTCTAGGTGCACAGTAGGCTATACCATACAGGTTTGTGTAAGTACACTCTATGATGTTTGCACAACGAAATCACCTAACAATGTCCACCAATGCATTTCTTAGAATGTATGCCCATCGCTAAGGGGCATATGACCATATGTTCAGACTGTAGTACAAATGAAACAACTGTAAGAAATACTGTGACTTGAGAAACGCACGCTGCAGAAAACCATATGATCACAGCATACATTTAATAAATTCTAAGCACACTCACACACACACTTTAACATCTTTAAAAATCACATGAGGTTTTATAATCTATAGTATTTTTTTTTATTTCTGCATATTATGGGGGTACAAATGTTTAGGTTATATTGCCCTTGCCCCCGCCCGCCCCAGTGAGAGGTTCAAGCATGTCCATCGCCCTATAATCTATAGTATTTTACAGTTATGAATCAGCAGTTTTTCTTTGTTAATGGCATGTAAGATAATAATCTTAGAATAGATGGAATACACATACATATTCTATGGGTACATTCATGTGAATGTAAGAATAAGAAAGTGCAAGGAGGTAGGATTAGCAGTGGTCATCAAGGAGAATTTAAGCCTTCCTTTCAACATTTTTTAATCTTTCAAAGGAAAACGTCCAGGACAAACTAAACTGTCACGAGACATTGCATATGGACGAGTGACTGGCAAAACTGAGGGGGTCAGGAGTGAAGAGGAGTTTCCCCATTTATACATATTGAAATTTTTTTCAATAAGAACTCACGTAATATTTGCAAAAAATATTTTTAAAAAGACAAAACTATGGCTCTGACCTTACTTATGTAATAAAAATCAAAACAACTCAGTAACCTGTGGACCTGCCATCTGTACTTTCCACTGAGCAAACAGTATCACTGAACAGTAAAGCACCTAGAGTAGGAACTTCTTTTAAAGCTCTTAGGACAGGATTATCATACTTCCACATCTACAAACTAAAAGGCAATTCTTATTTCATAATCTAATTCTGGCTGGTATAGTGGCTCATGCCTATAACCTTAGCACTTTGGGAGGCTAGAGGGGGAGGACTGCTTGAGGCCAGGAGTTTGAGACCAGCCTGGGCAACTGCAAGACCCTGTATCTACAAAAAATAATAAACTACCCGGGTGTGGTGGCACACGCCTGTAGCTATCGCTTGAGCCCAGGAGTTTGAGGTTGCAGTGTACTATGATGACATGACTGTACTCCAGTCCAGGCAACAGAGATCCTATCTTAAAAAAAAAAGAAAATCTAACCTTAGAATGCTATTTCAATCAATGGTGGACATTATGTAAGATCCTTTTTATATTTATAGATTCATTCCACTTAATAAATATTTATTGAGCCTCTGTGTACATATCACCGTGCTAGATGCTAAGAATTCATTGTCCTCATGGAGCTTACAAACTATTGAGTTCAATTAAAAATTTGTAAGTTGGCAATACAATGAATGGTTGCATCTGGGTGTGTATTTAGGGATATATATGTGTATATATCAAGCAAATTATAACAAAATTATATTGAGATAAAAGAAAGATAATTTTAGAGTTTAATTTTGACCTAGGAAAAACTACAGGTAATGAAATAGACTAGTTCGAACTCCTTAAGTGGAGTAGTTGTGTTAAAAAAAAAAAGTGCCCCACCCAAGCTCTATGCACATGGTAATACAGTGTCAAGCGAATAACTTGGCAAAATTATAAAACGGATTATAAAATTGATCTGATCCACGACTGTAATGAGATATATTACAATATCTTCTCAGTAAATTAAAAAGACAATAACATTTGTCAGTAGACAAATTGTTTAAAAACAGTTAATAAACTATTTCTAAGAAACATGTCCACAAACTTTGAGGCAAAAAATGCATATTGTTTTTAATCACATATGATGAAACATAATTAACTGAGGGATTACATTCAGCTGTAATAGGAAACACCCACAATATACCTGATATGAAGAAGGTACTTATGCTCACATGAAAGTAGTGGGTAAGGCCAGGCACAGTGGCTCGTGCCTATAATCCCAGCACTTTTAGAGGCCGAGGCGGGAGGATCACTTGAGGCCAGGAGTCCAAGACCAACCTGGGCAACACAGTGAGAGCCCCATCTCTACAAAAAGATAATAATAAAATTAAAGTGCCTGTGGTCCCAGCTACTCAGGAGGGTGAGGCAGGAGGATCGCTTGAGTCCAAGAATTTGATGCTACGGTGAGCTACGATCACGCCACTTCACTTTAGCCTGGGTGACAGAGCAAGATCCTGCCTCAAAAAAAAAACAACAAACAAAAAAAGTACTGGGTGACACCAGTAGAAAAATAAGCTCCCAGGTAGCTGTTTCTGATGACACTACTGTAACTGCCATCCTGAATCAGGAACAGTCAATACCAGTATGAACACAGGTGTTTACTATACAAATTAGACTTCATATCAATTCAATCTACAGACTAGGAGAGTCAGACCATCAGAATATTCCCACCCACCAGTCTGAACTGGCTGCCTGGTACATACATTAGGGCTTGCGGGAAAATCCAGAGTATGGATCAATCTTTGAGTATGTGTTGTTTTAAGTCACTGAATTTATAGTAATTTGTTAACAGGAGCAATAAAGAAACTAAAACACCCTAAACACATTTTCTCAAGCAATTAAAAATAGATATGGCATCTATGTCAAGTTCTTACTACATCTGTAAGTATTTAACTTTACAATCCTAATAGGACAGCACAAATAATTTGATAATAGACTTATAATTGGTTACCAAGCCCAAAGTTCTGAGAGATTAAAATTAAGTCCCTTCTACCTGAAATTAATTGTACTAAAGATTATTAGGCTCACACCCCAACTGACAGTTTATAGGAGAAATCATATTTTTCCCTTCTCTCTGGAGGTAAAAAAATGTGCCAAATTATTTCAATGCCCCTTCTGGCCTTTATTTGATGAAGGCCATAAAATCTATGGGTTGGAAAGGATGTCAAAGACAGGTGATCGAACTGCAAATCCAAAGCTCAAATCCCCTCTACATGGCTACCTAGCAAATGCCAACATACGCTTGCAAAGTTCTTGGTGATGGGAACTCACTGTCCCAAAGCAGTTTATTCCATCTTTGGATAGCTGTGATTCTTAGTTCTTTATTCTGAGCACATATCTCTCATTTCTATCCACAGGGTCTATTTCTTGTCCTCAGCATTAAATAAAACACATCTAAAGACCAGACCTCGCAAAGTCACAAAATATCCCTCGTGTTTGCCCTGAGTTTTCTATTCTCTAGGCTGAACACTCCTAGCTTATTCGATCATACCTCAAAGACCTAAATTTAAACCCCAGCTCTGCTGTTTATTAAGTATATATAACATGGACAAGTGATTTAACCTTTGGAATCTATTTTATCATCGATAAAATGGAGATAATACTGCTCCTTAGGGTTCTTGTGAGTGTTAGAAATAATGTGTTCCAAAGTCTTGGTATAGTGCCTGCATAGAGCAGCAATGACTCAACAGTGGCCATTATGATAATAATGGCAGGGATTTGAATTCCCACTTGATACAAGGTGCTCTCTTGTGAATGAGCTACATTCTGTCTTTAACCCTAAAAGGTAATTCCTCAAACTGAAAGCAGTATCCAGGGCTTGTCTGCTCTGTGCAGAGGAGAGCAGGGCCATCTCTCCCTTCCCTCATCCCTTCCCTGTGTTGCCTCACAGAGAAAACAGTTCGAATAAAATCTATCTTTTAGAAATACTAAAATTAAAAACACATCTCCTTCATGTTGGATTGAGAAAAAACCTGACAATTTTTTTTTTTTTTTTTGAGACACAGTCTCACTGTGTTGCCCGGGCTAGAGTGAGTGCCGTGGCGTCAGCCTAGCTCACAGCAACCTCAAACTCCTGGGCTCAAGCAATCCTTCTGCCTCAGCCTCCCGAGTAGCTGGGACTACAGGTACGCGCCACCATGCCCGGCTAATTTTTTCTATATATTTTTAGTTGTCCGATTAATTTCTTTCTATTTTTAGTAGAGACAGGGTCTCGCTCTTGCTCAGGCTGGTCTCGAACTCCTGAGCTCAAACGATCCACCCGCCTCGGCCTCCCAGAGAGCTAGGATTACAGGCGTGAGCCACCGCGCCCGGCCAATTTTTTTTTTTTAATAAGAGACCAGGTCTAGCTCTGTCATCCAGGTTGGAGAGTTGTGGTGCGGCAACCATAGCTCACTGTTACCTTGAACTCCTGGGCTTAAGCAATCCTCCCACCTTAGCCTCCCGTGTAGCTGGGACTACAGGCGCACACCAGCACACCTGGCTAATTTTATTATGTTTTGTAGAGACAAGGTCTCATTATGTTGCCCAAGCTAGTCTCAAACTCCTGGCCTCAAGTGATCCTCCTGCCTCTCCCTCCCAAAGTACTGGCATTATAGGCATGAGCCACCACACTCAGCCTGAAAATTTTGGTTCAGCTCAAATTTAATATGAACTCTATATTATAGAGTGTGGCTATAATTGTTTTCCTATTTTAAAGCTGTCCCTTAGGTCTATATATCGTCCTATACTATTACACACTGGTGTCTAAAGGTAAATATAATAAAGAAGGGAAGGAAACAAACTCAAAATTTAATAGATGTTCCAAGTAACAATTAAACTTGAAATTATCTTGAGATTAGACCATTTAAGTCCAGGAGGCACCCACTAATTATACACATAAGTTTTCAATGAATAAATTCCAGCTGTACAGTATTTTAAAACATTAATAAGGTCATTTATAAAAGTTCTTGTAGATGCCTATATAAAGATGACAACAGGAAATGGAATCATTGCAGTTGCCCATATGATTGCTATCATTAATATAATTCTCTGCTAGTATATAATATTCTGCTATCAGTGATATAATTAAGTATAATCAATAGCAATGCTAGCAAAAATATGTTAACTATTCCATAAAGAAACTGAGGTTGGGCGAAGTGGCTCATGCCTGGAACGCCAGTACTTCGGGAGGCTGAGGCAGGATGACTTGAGGCCTGGAGTTCAAAACCAGCCTGGGCAACATATCGAGACTTTGTCTCTACAAAAAAATTTTAAAAATTAGCCAGACATGGTGATGTGCACCTCTAGTCCCAGCTACTTGGGAGGTTGAACTAAACTGCCTGAGTCCGGCAGTTGGAGGTTGCAGTAAGCTGTCATCACACCACTGTACTCCAGCCTGGACGACAGAGTGAAACCCTGTCTGTAAAAAAAAAATAAAAGAAAGAAACTGAGTCCAAGACTTAAGTCCTTCCAAATCCAACTACAGCTTCCTTTTACATATAATATCCCCCAAAAAGCTCCCTCCCCACACACCGCATATCTACTGAAAAGGCCTAGAAATAATGGCCAATCCAGCTGGCAATAGCACCCACTCCTATCACCCAGGTTATTACTGTTCAAATGCTCGTTCCCACTAAGAGGAACCATGTCTCCTTGGAGAAATGGCTGATTCCTACTGAGGAGGAAATGTATAAGATGAACTTGGAATATCTTAGTATCAGATAGCAAGGAAGCTATGGAAGACTACTACAGTCATGTCAAAGGAAGCCAATTTGAAGACAGTACGATTTCTCACTTGTCAAAGACAGTACAATTTAAGCATCAATAACAATAATTCTGCTGAGAAATCCTCTATTAAAAAAAAAACTAGGAGCTAAAAGAAATTATATGTTTAAAAACATGAGTACTTTACGACATTAAAACTTGAGGCTGCCAGGGAAACAATTCAGTATTTTGAAACCTAGTAAATAAAGGAAAAGAAGCATTTTTCTTTCCTTTTCTATTTGAACTCTATCCCAAGCCAAACAGTACATGAGGAAAAGCATTCCAGTGAGGGAAAGACAATTTATAGAGTATCACCATTTTTTAATCCCTAATGAATGAACAGATCAAGACATTGATTATCAACAGTCCTAACATCACAAAAAGAGATCCAACCATTTTCATTGGCTTATTCAAGGGGTGGCGGGAGAAGAGATATGAAGCAGCCTTGCCAAAAAAACAGAACTTGAATCTGATCAAGACTTTAGATACAACTGCAGGAAATACAGAGATTGAAGGAATACATTAAGCCACATGGATGCAATCAGCAAAATCTACTGAACCATTAAATTTTTTCAACAAACAAAATGCAAGGGAAAAGGGGAGGGGGAGTATATCAACTACTTGCAATGTGTAGACTTTTATTCTGCACCTTATTTAAACGAACTGTTTTAAAACTTGTAATGTTTATGAAACTGGAAATTTGATCACTTGACTGGATATCTGATACTAATGAATTACTGTGTCTAATTTTTCTATGTGTGATAATGGTATTGCAGTCACTTTTAAAAAAAAGGAATCCTGCAGAGCACAGTGGCTCCTGCCTGGAATCTCAGGAATCTCAGCTACTTTGGATTCCAGGTGTGAACTGGGGTGGGAGGATTGTTTGAGCCCAGGAATTTGAGCCCAACCTGGGCAACATAGCGAGATCCCATCTCTTTAATTAATTATTTTTAAAAATATTTTTAGTCCTCATTTTTCAGAAATACATAATGAAATATTTACAGATGACTTGGGAAGCAGCTGGAGCAGATCTGGCTGGGTAATGGGTACAGAGGGTCATTGCACCATTCTGTTTTTGTGTATGTTTGAAATTCTCCATAATAAAAAGTCAAAATTTAAATTAAAAATTTTTAAACTTAAAAAATGTTCACATCCATTTTCAGTTTATAAGAGTGAAAACACTCGTTACATTATTGCAGGCCTCCCAAAAGGTCTAACATTTTATTAGTAGAAATAAGATGTAGCAATAATAGGGATTATCAATATTTCGAAGGCACATCTACTTTAGTCCTTTGGAGGGAATTTTTTCTCACATTCAAATTTGAACCTGATAGCAATGTTAGGTAAGAATTCAGAATACATAGTTCTCTTACACTTTACTTTTGCAGATACCTGGACTTTCCATAAAGCGATCATGCTTAGAAAAACAACCTAAATCTTTCCATTAGCCCTTAATATTTTCAAGCTATTAATAATAAAGAAGTTCCAAAATGTGTTTAGGCAACTGGATAGGTAGTTTTGAATATTTTTCTCAGACCACCACCAGAAAGCAGGGTTCGTATTTGCTTTTCATCTCTTGAAGTAAGAACTGTCTTTGGAAGAATCAGACAGCCTGAAAACCAACCCTGCCTCTTAACAAATAATAACTGAATGGCCTGGGGCAGCTCCCTCAACTAAAAAATGGGAATATCCTCCTAGAAGGAACCAAGGGAAGATTAAACAATGTGTATATACAGCTTTCAGCATAGTACTGACATTTAGCAAACATCTGCTCAATAACTACCAGCAATCATTCCTCTTAAATTTTAAATTAATGCAATCTACCAGCTTAATGTAATGAGGCAATAAAGCATTAAAAAAGAAAAAGCCCACCCCAAAGAACTCTAAAAACCAAAATACAATACCCCAGGTTAACTCTATCCAAGAAGTGTAAATGCTATAATAAAGCAATCCATTTGGGTTCCTGTGGGTCCTTAACCCAAGGAGATAAGAAAACCCAGTTTAGGCCAGTTGTGGTGGCTCACACCTGTAATCCTAGCACTCTGGGAGGCCAAGGCGGGAGGATAGCTTAAGGTCAGGAGTTCGAGACCAGCCTGAGCAAGAGCAAGACTCCATCTCTACTAAAAATAGAAAAAATTAGCCAGGCATGGTGGCATGTGCCTGTAGTCCCAGCTACTTGGGAGGCTGACGCAGGAGGAACACTGGAGCCCAGGAGTTTGAGGTTGCAGCAAGCAATGATGACACCACTGCACTCTAGCCAGGCAACAGAGACCTGATTCCAAAAAAAAAGGAAGTCTCTGCAAAACTGGTAAAACATCAAGTAATCTGCTAGAAAAATTCACAAATTAAAACAAAGGCAGCATTACTTGGCTCACCCCACTCACTTTCCAAAAGTGGGGTGAGTGCTTTTACTTCTGACTGCTTTTACATCTTTCTTTTTTTTCAATTAGCATCTCATATACTAACAGTCTCTCCACTGTTAAATGATGTAATGATCCATGCAGAAAGGTAGCTTTTAATTGCTACACAGCTATTTCTCCTATTAAGTACTTCCATATTGCTTTGAGAGCGTAATTTAGGAAGTGAATGAACTATAGCTATCAATGTAGCTTTATTCTCTAAGGTGACTAATAACTAGGCCCCCAAATTACAGGTTCCTCTAGGATTTCTACCACTCAACAAACATGTTAAAATGATCTTTTAGGTTTAGACCACTGAATCTTAAATCTGAGATGTCAGATTTCATTTAATCTAGCTCCCTCTATATATATGAGACAGTCTGAAAAAGTTAATTGTTTTGAAGTTTATATGGTAACCAGAATCCAAAGCTTCCTAGCTTCCTGACTCTCAAAACAATGCTAAGTGTACTACTGCACATTATAGTGTCTCAATCTTTCAAAGAAGACATTACTACTATTTTCAAGTAAGACAGGCTCAGAAAAGGAACTAACCTATTTTTTTGTCAGTCATGTGGCAAAAGGTAGGTTTAAAAGTTAGTTCTTTTCTATTCTTACTCTCTGCTACAATATACTTTAATCTATTGAAAAGTAAGTTCCAAGAATAAAAATTTAAGGTAGAATGTAGCTATATGGATTATACACAAACCAGCAGATTTTTATACAAGTGGTAATATATCATCACTATAGTAAACTCAAAATTCGAGACTGTGACCTAAGGTCAAGAGATCCAAAACCCATTAGCCATCACCAATTCCCCAAGCTAGCTAGTACACAGAGGGCTGAACTCATTGGGCAGTGACAATGAACATCTCAAGGGTCAACTTTTTAATAAAAAATGCAATCAATGTGAAATGATCAAATGTTCTGGAAAATTTACAAAACCAAGACTTTCACCAGTTTGCACAATTTATTTTGAGAGAAAACAAATAACTTCAACATGTATCGTTGCATTAGAACTACTCAACTTCAGCCAGTGAAATATGTACCCCAAAAGGTACTCCTCTGGGTAAATATGCTGTTCTGGAATGTATGTGGAATGTAGCAATCCCCTTTAAAGTTTCTTTTTTTTTTTCTGAGACAGAGTCTCACTCTGTTGCCCGGGCTAGAGTGCTGTGGCGTCAGCCTAGCTCACAGCAACCTCAAACTCCTGGGCTCAAG
>NW_012146079.1:6304367-6316772 GCF_000956105.1 Propithecus coquereli | reverse complement strand
TGTGCAGGCTGGTCTCGAACTCCTGAGCTCAAACAATCCGCCCGCCTCGGCCTCCCAGAGAGCTAGGATTACAGGCGTGAGCCACCACGCCCGGCCCCCTTTAAAGTTTCTTTTACGAATGTCTCTCCCTGTCCACCCACCCTACAAGACCTAAATTTCTTTAAGAATCAAACTGACGGACTTCTCATCAGTCTTTCCCAATGACAAAATCATGTGACTGGTCTTTCCACCATTTGACTAAGTGAATCACCCAATTAAAAAAAAAAACAAAACAAAAAAACCCGCACACCACAGTTTTGCTCTACACAAGAAACATTTAACAATTAATTATGCGAAAAGCACAGAGGGTACTTTAAGTCCCTACTCTGAGAATTCACCCTTGCACATGGCTTACGAGGTAAATTTTAACCATCCAGAAGTTAGTAGAACATAGTGGACATCCCTTCTCCACAGTTTAACAAGCTGGAGGGGATGAATGAGGTTAGTACTTTACTTCCTCCTTTCTGCCATAGCTATATGGCCAGATGATCAAGTCTTATTTGAGTTTATGGTTCCCCAGAATAGCCGAAAAGACTATGTATGGAACCAACGAAAGATTTCTTCCACTATGAGAAAAGGGTTAAAAATTGGCGGGGTCTGATGTGCCAAACCATGAAAAAACAGGAAAAGGAGAGCGTCAGTAAGAAAAATCAATCCCAGAATGGGATCCTCTGGGAGAGAGAGGGCTCATTCTTCCACTCTGGCTCCTGGAAACCCGAGAAGCTAAATCAGGTAAAATGCCCTGGTAACCTGGGGGAGGCGGGGCTCGTATTGCTAAACCAAGGTTCCAGGCCCCACAGGGGTGTGACCTAGTGGCCGAGCGGATAGTGACAAACTTCGGGTACCCCCACAAGGACGGAGCCCTGCTCAGGTCACCGCGGCCCAGTATGGGTGGGTGAGGATTAGACCGATCCAGTCACCCTGCGGACTACAGCCCATGCCGGGCTCCCGGGGCTGGGCAGAGGCGCGGGGGTGGGGCCGGCCCGGCTCACCTTTGAAGAAGCGCAGAGCCAGGCCGTACAGCTCTTCCAGGCCGAAGCCCCAGCGCAGCTCCAGCTGCCGCGCCTCCTCTGCCGCGCCCCCAGCCGCCGTCTCCCCGGGCTCCGGCTGCTCCCCTGCGGCGCCCGGGCCCCGACCGGATCCGGGAGGGGAGGGCGGCGGCAGCGGCGGCGGCAGCAACGGGGCGCCCTCCGCACCGGGCCGTTCCTCCGGGTCCGGACTTAGCGTGAGGCCGTCGACAGACACTTCAAGTCGCTCTGCGTTCAGCACCGCCGCCATCTCCGGCTGCTGCGCCTCCTCCGCGGGGACAGGCGGCGGCCACGTATCGACTTCCTGCTGACCTCTGACCTCCATTTACCGACACCGGAACTTCCGTTGCTGAGGGGGCTGGAGGGCTCCGAGAGAGGGGCTGAGGCCTGGCGCCCCGCCCCCTCCGTCATCATCGGCCACGCCCCTCCGCGACCACACGCCACGCCCCCCCGCGACCACACGCCACGCCCCCCCAGCTCCCACTGGTCCCAAACGTCCTTCCTCACCTTTACCCCGTTTTCTGGGACCCCATTTCCTATCGGCGGGCGAGTGCTACAGCCCAGCGCCCCCTGCCCAACCGCCGCCGCCGCTCCGTTCTATTCCGCCGCTGTCAGTGTCCGGCAGGGGTGGGGTCAGGCGAGCCCTGCATGGGAGTCTGCACTGGGCGGGCGACTACACAGGCAGGCGCCCTGGCCTCCCTCCCGGTCAGAGACCCGTCACGTTTTAGGGAGTTGTGTGGTTGGCGGAGGTGTCTTGCCCACCACAATTTCCTTTGGCCTTTACAGAAACTCCGAGGAAATGCAGGCCAAATTCCAAGGTTTTTTAAAAAAAGAAAACTGAGGCTGCAGAGACTTTCAATGACTTCTCTGAGGTTGTTGTAGACAGAGGCAGATCCTGGTTTTGCAGGAACCGAAGCTCATACAATTTGTGGGACCCTCATTAGGAAAAAGGGTACAAAAAATTACCAGCAGAAGGATAGGAAAGTGTATATATGTAACGAGAAAGAAATAACAAATGACATTTTTAAAAGTTAGCAAAACCCACAAACATCACACACATAGCTATAATATTTTTATTAACTTCTTGATACAGGGCATCCAAGAGCCCAGAAACAATTATTTGTTTTTAAAGATTGAAGATGCTCTTGACATTATATATCTTTATGTATTATATATACACACTTATGTTTCTAGACTTTTGGGGCACCATTTGTGATAATTTTTCCTACCTTTTTTTTCAGCTGCATACATTTGGTGGTCTTTTCTTGTATCAATTGTAATGGGACTTTTTTTCTTTCTTTTTTTTTTTTAAGAGACAAAGTCTCACTCTGTCCCCAGGCTGGAGTGCAGTAGCACTATCATAATTCACTGCATCCTCCAACTCCTGGGCTCAGATCTTCCAAGTAGCTGGGACTGATTATAGGCGTGCCCCACCAACTCCAGCTAATTTTTTTTTTTTTTTTTTTTTTTTAGAGAGAAGGTCTTTCTATGTTGCCCAGGCTGCTCTCAAACTCCTGGGCTCAAGCAAACCTCCCCCCTTGGCCTCCCAAAGTGCTGGGATTACAGGCATGAGCCATTGGGCCTGGCTTTATTTTGTAACATTTTTTACAAAGAAGAGATCAACTAGTCTTTTCTCTAGCATAGTTGATTAAATTTGTTTCGTATTAATAGTTGTTTATAAGTTTCTTTCAGCAGCACAACTCATTACTGATAATGTCATGTACTTTTTAAGGGCTATTGTCAAATTTGGGAAAACCTCTACCAGGTTTCTCTCATATATGAACTATGAGGTTTTAGGGCCATTTGGCTGCTTCAGTGGTAATTTTGTGTGTGGTTTTTACTAAAGCCCCAGAGTTTTTTCAGGACAAAATTTGTATACTATTAAAACATTCAGGCAAGATCTGATCCATTAGAATGAATAAAATATATACTTCACATACAGACAGACTCACTGTAGTACAACTACAAGTTTATGTCCCATAAACACGGAATTACAACATATTCCCTTTTGAGTGATTCACATAAAAACAAAAAGAAGTATAGTACATTTATAATTGCATATATGACTGACTTATAGATTCATGTTGAGTAAGAACCTCCATTTTGATTAGGCGTAGAGAGAATTGATCCCTCTACTTGTAATTTTTCACTACTGATGATTGGAAAAATTTTCTATGGACTAGCTTCTTTCAACCCTTCTTTCTCCTCCACCACCTATGTACGTCCTGTGCCAGGCACCATAGAGCTCCTTTGCACTCTGGCCCCACACTTTTGTGACATGGTGCTGGCTGCATTAGCATAATGGGCAGTAGATGTATTCCAAAAAGCCATTCCTACACCCATGGTAAGCAATAATTTAACAATATGCAGGAATGACTGCACACCACTTAAATGCATGCCACTAAATCCAAATTAAATGTATCCCTTATTCAGTGAGATCCAGCTCCCCAAAAAAACCTATGGCCATTTTCCAGTACACCCTAATGCAGAGAAGTATGATGAAGGGAAGTCAGAAACAAAGAGACAGTGGTATTAAATATCTTACTCTCAAAACTTTTACAGAAACATTTGACCATGTACCTGGCACTGCTAGGGCCCTCTGAGGGGCCCAGAAGCTTGAGCTTCGTAAACTTTGTGGCAAACCCACTTATAGCTGTAGGGGAATCAAAACTAATTCTACTACTCCAAGCCCTGTGTTCTTTCTACTTAACTTGGAACTTTAGATTTAGCTTTAATTAGTCTAAAAATATGCATATTACAAGGCCTGACCTTCAAGAAGTCATAAATATATTTCCTTGTTGTGTCTAGCTCAGCGTCCTACCTTTAGAATCCAATAACTGTTGTGGGTGATAGTGACTAGGGTAAATATAACTCTGCTTCATGGAATTATAGAGTCTGTTTTCCAAGTTTTCCATGATAAGCATTTATTTTGTATTAATAATCAGAAAAAATATTATTTTTAAAAATAGTATACAATAAATATTAGGTAAAATATAACAAGAAATTAATCATTATTGAATTTTTTTATTATTTTGGAATTTAACATACTGGATATTCTTGAAAAACCTGAACATCTTCCAGACCAAACACCAAAACCTCTTGCTAATAGAACCATCAAGGGCCATCTGATAGGTAATTGTTCTTAGTAACTAAAAGAAGATTAGGAAATATAATTTCCCTTTAATTTACCATGGGAGATGAGTTCTAGACTTTCACTATACTAAGAAGTCAAACTGTAACGCGCATAGGAATCACCTGAAGGTCTTATTAAACTGCAGATTCTGACCCAGTAGGTGTGATAGGAGGCCTGAGAGGATGCATTTCTAATAAGCTTTCTGGCGATGGCTGATACTGTTGTCTACAGACCACACTTTTTTTTTTTTTTTTTTTTGAGACAGAGTCTTACTCTGTTGCCTGGGCTACAGTGCCAGGTCTTAGCCTAGCTCACAGCAACCTCAAACTCCTGGGCTCAAGCAATCCTTCTGCCTCAGCCTCCCGAGTAGTTGGGACTACAGGCATGCGTCACCATGCCCAGCCAGTTTTTTCTATATATTTTTAGTTGTCCAGCTAATTTCTTTCTGTTTTTAGTAGAGACAGGGTCTCGCTCTTGCTCAGGCTGGTCTCAAACTCCCGAGCTCAAACAATCTGCCCACCTCAGCCTCCCAGAGTGCTAGGATTACAGGCGTGAGCCACCATGCCTGGCCCTTTTTTTTTTTTTAATTTTTTAAGACAGGGTGTTGCTCTGTCACCCAGAGTGTAGTGGTGTCATCATCGCTCACTGCAACCTCAGACTCCTGTGTTCAAGTGATCTTCCGGCCTCGGCTTCCCAAGTAGCTGGGACTACAGGCTCACGCCACCACACCCAGCTAGTTTTTCTATTTTTTGAAGAGACAGGGTCTTGCTCTTGCTCAGGCTGGTCTCAAACTGCTGGCCTCAAGCAATCCTCCTGCCTTGGTATCCCAAAGTGCTAAATTACAGGCATGTGCCACTGCACCCAGCCTACAGACTACACTTTAAATAGCAAGAGTCTATGAAACTTTTTTCATACTTTATTGAGGTATAATTGATGTACAATAAACTGCAAATATTAAAGTCTACAGTTTGATGCGTTTTGACATATGCATCTACCTGCAAAACAAATTTAATAATATGTTAAAGGGATATAAACAGTCAGTCTATTACACCATGCCCTGGCTGGGGCTGGCAGTGCATGCACTGCAAGAGAGGAGTGGCAGAAGATGACCCCAGAGAGGTAGGCAGGGGCCAGATGTGCAGGACTTAGAAAGACAGGCCAGAGGTTGTCCTGTAGGTGGTGGGAGCCGGTGAAGGATTTTGTGCCAGGGAGTGTCATGAAAGAGAGGCTGGAGAGGAGGCGGACAGTGGGAAGCTCAGAATAGAAGCTGCTGTCACAACCCCGGTGAAAATAACGAGATCTTGAAGAGGAGCAGAGTAGGAAGATGACAAGAAAGAGATGAAGGCCAAAGAGAGCTGCAACACAGTTAACAGAGCCAACAGAGCCAGCCGAAGCAGGTGAGGGACATGCATCTGTCACATTTTTGCTGTTGCAACCGTAGAGCCATTTTCTGGACCTCTGCCTCCTTGTCTGTAAAAAGTAGAAATCGTTTCTGCCCTGGTTTCACCACGTGGTGTTGATAGGCCCAGATTAACTTATCTCTGGAAAAGTGCTTTGGAAACTCTGTGATAAATGGATGAGACATGATTCTTGCAGCTGCTGTCACCATTCCTTTCTGGCCTTCACATCCAAAACACTCTTAAGGGCCACTGTCCATTATGAAGTGATATTATATTTTCAGATTCAAAAGTAAAAATAATTCTGACCAAAAAATCAAACTTATAGAAATTTGTTTTTTAAAAAACAAAAGTCTCCCGTTATCCCATTATTGAGATCTAATCAACATTACCAATGTGGGGAGCATGCTTCCATTTGCCTTGCAAACTAATATTCATATAATAATAATGACGATAATTATTATTAAATGATCTCCTGCAATGACAGCAAGATGACCTGGGAGGTTGGGAAGGAGGCCTCTGATGCCAAGATCTGTTCCAAAGACACTCGGAGACCAAGGCTTAAGCTTCAGGGCTCCTCGGCCCCACCTGCTGGCTGGAGACGGTAGCGCTGCCCCTGCGGGAGGTGCTCACGGGGCTCACAGACCTACCCCCCATCCGTGGCCCTGTGGCCACCTCCTGCATGGGGGAAGAGAGACGGAATAGGGTGGGGGAAGAGGGGCTGCGAGCCAGACAAAGGCTGGGGCTCTGGGCCGGTCTGCCCCAGGATCTACACTAGGGAAGATGAAACTTTTCTAAATGATGGATAAAAAACCAAAGTTCAGTCAGCCATGCTAGAGGAAAGACTGAATTATCTTTCTATTCTCTCTATAGAAAATTAAATTATAAAACTATCATGTGGAGATCAAGGAGTATGCAGCCAAAAAATGTAGGAAGAAAAATATGTACGGAGCTGTGACTGGAAGTCAAATAATAATAATAATAATATAATAGTTATTATTACTGAGTTATTTAAATTTTCTGATATTAGCCTTTTAACAGTTGCAATTTGTTGTGGTCTTTTTTCTCATTCTAAATTGTCATTTTTGTACCTATTAATAATTTTCTATTCTTGTTTTTTTTTTTTTTTTTTCAGGGACAGGGTCTCACTCTGTCACCCAGGCTGGAGTGCGGTGGTGTGATCATAGCTCACTGTAGCCTCAAACTTCTGGGCTCAGGCAATCCTCCTGCCTCAGCCTCCCCAGTAGCTTGGCGTACAGGCGCACACCACCACACTTGGCTAATTTTAAAAAATTTTTGTAGAGACAGGATCTCACTATGTTGCCAAGGCTGGTCTCCAACTCCTGGCCTCAAGCAATCCTCCCCCACCTTGGCCTCCCAAAGTGCTGGGATTACAGGCACGAGACACTGCACCCAGCCTATTCTTTTTTTTTAAGACCACCTGCCCTCACTCCAAGCCCCATAATTGTCTAAGCTTCAGGCCCCACAAAGCCTAGATGTGCCCTCACTTGGATATATTCCAGGGCTGCTCTTGAAAGAGCACAGAACTAATGCTGGAAGACCCAACTTCCAGAATTGCTCCATCACTCACTGGTCCTGTAACCTGGAGCCAGCCTGTGCTTTTTTCCTGCTCCTGCATGCACTCTCATACATGTAACTTTCGTATACCTATAACATGTGCTTGAGCTCCCTGGTGGCCAAGCTGAAGACTGACCAAGGTCTTCTGAAGGATGTGGGCTATGGCTTGTGAGTGCTGTCTTCCACTTTCCTACACAGTACCTGGGACTCTTGAGTTGCTCTCCAGAAAAGTGGGGACACACCAGAAAATTAGCAAGTGCAAACAAATAGGAAGAGTGGGAACTGGGTCCCCAGGTGCTAACAGGATGATCAGAAAGGGGTGATACAATTGCTTCATACAGTTGGGGAAGGTTTCTTGGAGGAGGAGTGTTTTTGAGACTTAATTGAAATCAACAAACAAGATGCAAGAGGTGCAGCTAAATGGATCCAGGAGAGGGAAGTTGAACCTGGGGATGAGGTAAATCAAGGAATCTGTGATAGCTATCATTACACATCCCAATAATCCTCATGTGGAGGTGGAGGTACTTCTCCCATAAACAGGGACTGGTCCTTATCTTCCACTGTGCTCATAGACCTGGTCCAGTCCCTGGCACACAGGCGATGCCCAGTCAATGTTTGTTGAACAACTGAAGGGGTGTGTAGATTTCACAGCAATGGTAGGAAGTTACAGGAGACCAATTTCAGCTCAATAACTTTCTGACAATTAGAACTGACTATTAAAGAGCACCAATAATAGCTACTGAACACTTTGAACGTGTCAGGAACTAGGCTAAACTCTTTATATACATTGTCTCACTTAAGCCTCACAATAACTGTTTAAGTATCACAGTCCCCACTGAAAAATGAGGAAACTAAATTGCTGAGGTTAATCAGTGTACGCGGGGTGACACACCCTTGCCCAGAGCCTGTGGAAGAACCCAGATGTCCGGGTCTATCCAACTCCAAGCCACACCAGACGCCATCCTAAAGGTATAGCAGAGCCTCCAGCCCTGCTTGGCCCACGCTTCAAGAATCTTGCTCACGTGTGGGGCCTTAGCTTTTCATATGCGGAAGTGCATGGTCTTTCCACTGAGGGGCCCTCTTGGGACAGGTCACCCTGAGTCACTGATGGGCAGTTTGGACACTGCAAACACAGCTTCTCTGTGCTCTGAACACTGCTACGGAGGCTAAGCCACCGTAAGCCACCACCGTAAGCCACCACCTTCCCTCTGCAGAGCTGACCAGGAGCATTCCTCAGGGGTGTGCCCTTGCAAGACCGGGGTCCGCGCACAGCACACCTCTGCAACCCCCGTCCTGGGCGACAGGATGTCCCAGGATATTAATGATGGTCAGTTAATTTATTTCACACATACCGTGTTCCAGGCACTTCACATACTTTGTCTCATTTATTTCTCAAAAATATCTTGAAGTGGGTGTTATGGCCCCATTTTATGGAAGAGGAACTAGAGGGTCAGGGAGATCTATTAATACAGTAATAGAACATTCCTTAACAGAGAGGTGATAGTGTAATACTAAGCACTCTAGACGCTAGAGTCAATTTGCACAATTTTGGAGCCAGTTCTTGGGCGTGTTACATAAATTCTCTATGTCTGAGCTTTTACATCTACAAAATAGAGTGATAATAATAGTACCTAATCAGAATGTTGTTATAAGGATTAATAATACTTAACACATGTAACCACACTTAGACTAGTTACTGGCAAAGTAAATTCTCCATAAATGTCAGCTATTTTATTTTATTTTATTTTATTTATTTCTTTGAGACAGAGGCTCACCATGTTGCCCAGGCTAGAGTGCAGTGGCATCATCACAGCTCACAGCAACCTCGAACTCCTGGGCTCGAGCAATCCTCCTGCCTCAGCCTCCTAAGTAGCTGGGACCACAGGCGTGTGGCACCATGCCTGGCTAATTTTTCTGTTTTTTGTAAAGATAGGTCTCGCTCTTGTTCTGCTGGTCTCGAACTCCGGGCCTCAAGCAATCTTCCCACCTCCCAAAGTGCTAGGATTACAGGCGTGAACCACCATGCCCAGCCAAGCTATTTTATAATCACTATTTTTATAGAACTCTCCCAGAGTCCTGAGTCAACAAGGGAGTAAGAAAGATCCTGTCACCAAACCCCTAAAACACAGTGGGAAATCCCACTCCCACTCCACATCTGGACTGCTGTGGGGGAAGCCTCTTGAGGGAGCCCTGCGCAAGAGGGAAGAGGTGTTCCTACCTCCCTCCAGCAGGTGCCATAAAACGATTAAGATAAAATCTAGGGGTTTTGTTTTACTGTAAAAATATATCTTTGTTGTAGAATATTTTGTCAACATAGATATAAAGAAAAAATTTGGAGAATTCTGCCACTAGAGAGCTTTTATTATCATGGGTTCCATTAACACCTTTAACGTTATTCCTAATGGGGTGCTTTCCTGGCCCGGCCCAGCAGAGGCTGCTGTTGGAGAGACAAACCCTGCCCTCCCCGTCTTTGGCTGGGGCTGGCCAGGGGAGGATAAGATTTAAATCCAGTCTCAGTGGCTCATGGCTGTAATCCTAGTACTTTGAGAGGTTGAGGAGGAAAGATCGCTCAAAGGCAGGAATTCGAGAGCAGCCCGGGGAACATAGCGAGCCCCCATATCTACAACAGATTAAAAAAAAAAAATTACCTGGGTGTAGTGGCATACCTGTAGTCCCAGCCACTCCTGAGGCTGAGGCTGAGAATCGCTCGAGCCCAGGAGTCTGAGGCTGCAGTGACCTATGATGATGCCATTGCACTCTAGTCCAAGTAGCAGAGAGACCCTGTCTCAAAAAAGAAATAAATTAATTAAATAAACAAATAAATCTAGTCTCTTAGTAAGGGGTGTGGAGAACTCTCAAAAGTGTGGCAAGATATAGACACTCAGATATAGACACTGTTGAGTGCCCATCAATAAGGGACAAGTGATATATATTGTGGTACATCCATTCAGTGGAGTTCTAGCAGCTATTAATAAGGATGCCCCAATATGGAAAGATCTCAGAAATGTATTACTGTGTTACAAAAACAAGGTGCAGAACTGTGTTTATAGTATGATTCTTTTGGGCTAAAATATTTATGCAAATTAAAAAATAGAAATATATGGGATATATAAGGGAGATTTAACCTTCCATTTTCTACTTTCTGTACTGTTTGAATTTTCTAATCTTATACATGCATTATTTTTTTAAATGTCACTGAGGATTATCTGAGAAGGAAGATTATGGCTAATTTTAAAAATCTTTCTCAAGGGTCGTGGTGGCTCCCGCCTGTAGTCCCAGTTGCTCTGGAGGCTGAGGCAGGAGGATCGCTTGAGCCCAGGAGTTCCAGGTTGCAGTGAGCTGTGGTGGCGCTGCTGCACTCCAGCCTGGGCGACAGAGCAAAATTCCGTCTCTTAAAAGAAATTTGTTCTATTGTGTGCATTCTTATATATTTTTTTTAAAAATCACCTTTTGAGGTGGCAGCAGCTATTGCTACCGTGGCTTCTACACCTGTTAGTACCTGACTCGTAGTAGTTACTGAATAAACATTTGTTCAGTGGATGACTAAATATAAAGGCCAGAAACATTTCTTTCTTACCTTTATTTCCCTTCAGAGAATATTTCCTGAATTAAATCCACTGCATCATCCTGTTGAGTGTTCCCAAAATACCTGAAAATCAGGGTAGGTGACAAGGTTATCTTGAACATTCTTCCTCTTCTGCCAAAAATCTCAATCATTTTCACACATTCATTTAAGAAATATATTCTGAGGCCGGGCGTGGTGGCTCACGCCTGTAATCCTAGCACCCTGGGAGGCTGAGGCGGGCGGATTGTTTGAGCTCAGGAGTTCGAGACCAGCCTGAGCAAGAGCGAGACCCCGTCTCTACTAAAAATAGAAAGAAATTAATCCGACAACTAAAAATATAAGAAAAAATTAACCGGGCATGGTGGCGCATGCCTGTAGTCTCAGCTACTCGGGAAGCTGAGGCAGTAGGATTGCTTGAGCCCAGGAGTCTGAGGTTGCTGTGAGCTAGGCTGACGCCATGGCACTCACTCTAGCCCGGGCAACAGAGTGAGACTCTGTCTCAAAAAAAAAAAAAAAAAAAGAAATATATTCTGTCGCTTACTGCATGCACAGGACAGAGCAAGGGGCTGGTGTTAACTTCCCGGGAAGATTTTCCTAATGAAGTTATTCAGTCAACAAACGTTTATTGAGCCCCTACCACATATTCCAGGTGTGGGGACATCTGGGTGCCACGGATATACAGATTATTTTACTACCTGAAAGAAATTCATATTTAAAACAATGAATCTACACAATGCATTTGTAAATGTTCTAATTATAAAGGAGAAATACAGGGAAAGAGATTAATAATAAACTGTGAATGTTTGCACACGACTCCCAGGACCTTGATGAAGTGGCCCCACGCTTGAACCGATCTATGGAATCACCCAGAAAACACTTGCTGCAAGTGCACACGGAGAGTGGTGTCTCTGTGGGTGATGTGATCTTTTTAATTTTGAACAACTCTTGAGAAAAAAATTAGTTTCTATAGTAGATACTTTCCTGGAAAATTTAGTGTATGTTAAAAGCATGCACAAATCCACTGTGTTTATTTGTCAAATACAGGTTCTATGCGCAAATAATGACAGATTGTGTTTTTGTCTCTGTGGCTGCCTGGCTTGGGATGTGGGGCGAACTGACCGGTGCCCTGCAGGACATCCAGCATCCCCTGCCCTGCCCACTGCCCCAGTCGCCAGGCACGTCATCCCCAGGGCTGAGAAAAGCAGCCTGTCTCCTCCAAGGGCAGAACCCATCCACTGAGAACATGGGGTCCAGGGGCAGCCCCGGGAGGCTTCAGAAGCAGGAACTCTGAGCAGGCAGAAGCAGCCCTGTGTCGCTGCATATCTGCAAGCAGCAGGAAGTCCTCACTCCCAGGAAGTGTGGTGTGCCAGCCCCAGAGCAGGGACTAGGGTGTGGCTTCCCAGGTGTCAGACAGCAGGATTCCGGCTGAGGCAGATATAAAGGTGATAATCAAATAAAACCCGTGTTGAAAAGGACCTTATAAAAAGTCGCGAGGATAAAGATCAGCCATGCCCTCTCTCCCATGGCACAGGCCTGTGTGCCAAGCTACACATATTCATTTTTGAAAAACAACATTTTTAAAGTTATCTGGGAAGCAGGGCTATGGTGTGGAACAGGCAAGAGCCTCAGAAAACACACCAATAGTCAAAAGCCAGACAGACAGTG
>NW_012146079.1:6266398-6303591 GCF_000956105.1 Propithecus coquereli | reverse complement strand
AAAAAAAAAAAAAAAAAAGATTCACACAGCACTGAAGGGTAAGGGTACAAGGTTAAATTCCCCTCCCCCACCCAGTCCCACTTCCCAGAGGTGCGAGTTCCTTATGTAGCCTTCCCTGAAATGTTTTCTGTGCAGATGCAGATATATACATGTATACACAGGCTTGGGCCTTTTAAAAAACATGCACATGTGTTTTTACTATACATCCTGTTTAGCAATTTGCTTTTTTCTTTTCATAATATCTTCGGGGACCTCTTTCCACGATAGTACATTTAAAGTGACAGGTCGTTTTCGTTGGAGTCCAGATTTCCTTTGAACCAATGTACCCTAGTTTATTATACCAGGAGTAGGCACCCCTGGAACTGTGGGTGGTGGAGGCCACAGCAAACAGGAGCGATGAGCGCACCTGTGCAGGTGTCTCTCGGCAACCTGGGGAAGGGCAGCGGGGCCTTGTCCCAGAAGGTGGTTGTACTGGGTGATGTTAAAGAAAAAATTATTGGCCGGGTGCTTGGCTCATCCCCGTAATCCCAGCACCTTGAGGCTGCAGAGAGCTATGATCGTGCCACTGCACTCCAGCCTTGTTGACAGAGACCGTATCTCAAAATGAAAGAAAGAAAAAATTATTCAATGACACTTGTTAAAGCACCGTAAGGAAGACTTCACTCAGGACCATCATCACAGGTACAGAGACCGCTGTAACTGGGTCTTGACGTGGGGGACAGAGATTGGGCTCAACTCGGAACACAGTCTGGGCAAGTGGGAATTTGTAGCCAGGGAGCAGGGTGAGGTGTGGGGGGTCAGCAGACAGAAAATGGGTAAGAGGAAACATGAGGGGTAAGGGGGATTCCGGCTAAAGCCACTTAACAGGACGCTTGCTGAAGACAGGCCAGGTGATCAGACATCACCTGGGGCTGGTGGAGGATGAGGAACTGGATCAGATATTGAGGATGATCAGATGTCGAGGGCGCAGGGTTCTTGCTGGCCTGACTAGGGAGAGCTCTTGCTAAAACTGGATTTTACAAGGAAGTGCACAGATGGGCCTAGGAGAGGTTCAGGAAGCTGACTGAAGTTTGATCCAGCAAAGACTCATTGTTAGTAATTATTCTTTCTCCCAGCACTGGCTAGGTAAGGGCTTGAGTCACGGAGTTGGAAGGAACCCGGGAGTCCAGTGCTCATGCTATATGGATGAGAAATCTGAGAGTTTAAGGGTCGGCCCAAGTCGCTGCCAGCCGATGGAAGAGCCCACACCTGCTGACCCACCAGATATGCTCAGGGTATCAGTCCCTCCCGCTGCCTCGCATCCCCCTGGGATGCTACACTGGCCTGGCCTTCTAGCAGAGAAAGAGGGATTCTCGGTGTGGGTCCTAGACACACCGTCAGAGCCCCAGTGACAGGATAGGAAACACCAAGGATCCACGTAGGCTGGGGAAGAACTTCGAAACCCACTGAGGGTCGTTGTGTGCTGTGGAGACCGAACAGCAAGTGGCCTAAATTTGAACAGCTTCTTTGGAGAGCACGTTGATCTGAGGGATTACAGAGCCAGGCCATATCCTTTTGTCTTGAAATTGGTTTTCTGAGGACAGAGGTGTCATCTCAAAATCTAGTCTCTTTGGGGTTCCTGTGGAAGGAAGGGCTTGATTCCTGGTTGCCCTAAATGGCTAGAAGCAGGCAGGGAAGTGCTGAGGTAGGCGACTTTGTCTTTCCCACGGCCTCCCGTGGACTCCGGAGTCCCCAGGGTGGAGGTAGGAAGTTTTTTTTTTTGAGACAGAGTCTCACTCTGTTGCCCGGGCTAGAGTGCCATGGCGTCAGCCTAGCTCAAAGCAACCTCAAACTCCTGGGCTCAAGCCATCCTTCTGCCTCAGCCTCCCAGGTAGCTGGAACTACAGGCGCACACCACCATGCCCAGCTAATTTTTCTATTTTTAGTGGAGACGAGATCTTGCTCTTGCTCAGGCTGGTTTTGAACTCCTGACCTCAGCCTCCTAGAGTGCTAGGATTACAGGCCTGAGCCACCAGTCCCAGCCAGAGAGGAGTTTGGAAGGGAGGGCAGACTCATCCCTATCACATACAAGCTGCGGGAAATTGGGCTGCTCATCTACCTTCACAGAGCCTCAGCTTCCCAACCTGTCAAATGGGAGAAATAGTATATGAAAAGTGGATTGTTGGGGAATTCGTTGAAGTACTGTGTGCAGAGCATCTAGGAAAGTGTCTAGCTCTCATGGACACTGCTTTCTCCTTTCAACAGGCTGAGTAGGGCCTCATTGCATTATGCGGAGTCACTGCTTGTTTCTAAGTGGATGTGTTGAGAGCTAAGGCTCAGAAGGTTTGTGACTTGAGTCTACATGAAGTGCACTATTGGTCAGAGTCCAGGAAAAGATTTTGTAATAAAAGCCCGACGTATTCAGTCCCAAGGGTCTGCCGTCCACGGCTGCATCTGCAACAGCGAGGTGGGCACGAGGGAGCTGCCAGGGCAGATAAGGCCACCTCCTGTCTGCCAGGCCTTGTGTTCAACCAGGGCAGAAATCAGGGGTCTCTAAAGAGCCTCAGGCATCGGGGGTGAGGGGAAATTCTGGAACACTGAGGGGGGCAGCACCCACCTTGGCAGCAGGAGGGGCCAGGCACCAAAGAACTTGGTACAGATGAAAACCCACTGGGCATTTGGCCATCTCTGTCTGTCCCCTTTGTCCCTGCAACTCTCAACACAGCACTGGCTCTCTTTCCACGTCCCCACGCTGTCTGGGCTGATGGCCTAAAGACCCCTCAGAGCCCAGGGCCCCTGCACCGTGTGCAGCAAGTGGTCCTACTCCAAGGTCATCTCTTCTCTGCGGTGGCCTCTGTGTGTCCCTCAGGCACTCAGGGTCCCAGGGCAGGTCCAAAGCCTGTCATGGGACTTGGTGAAAGTCTGACAGCGCTGTCCCTCCAAGTCTACCGTGAGCAGCGATGAGGGGCACGGACTCGGGGTCTCTGAGGCAGAAAGGGAGAGGAACCAGGCTTCGGGCTGCAAACACCCTCCTACTGCAGATAATTTGCTGGTTTGTGGCTAATCCTTGCTTCCTCCTCTCTCTCTTGGCTACTGGCTTTCAGATATTTCACTGTTCAGTGTTGTTTCCACCAAAGAGGGCCAGGAGAACAGAAACGAGATCCAAAACTCAAAATACCTTGATGGGATCATCTACTTGCAACTCTAATTTTTTAAAATATATTTTTTATTTTCCTGGAAGCATAGATTTAAGTTGCCCTGAATATATGCTCCCTACTCTAATTTAAAAAAATAATTGGTCAAAGGGGAGAATAAAACCTGACCAGAAAGAGTGCTGGAAAGATTATACATGGATTTCAGTTCTGCCGTATTTTGCCTTCTAAGGTACAATTGAGAAATGGTTGGAAATAAATTAATAATTGAGTTCTGAACACATAGGCTGCTCCTAAGACTCCCATATACAAGTTAAATCTCCAAATTCCCACAGTCTTCTCATACGGTGGGAAAGTGAGTCATGACTATGGAATCCTAGGATTCTAGAAACCTTTTATTGTAGTCTTCAAACTAGGCTGCGCATAGGAATCACCCGGGAAGCTTTAAAAACTCCTGACGTTGGGGTCCCCCCCCCAGGAACTCAGATTTATTTCATCTGGGGTGCAACCTGGCATCAGAACTTTTACAATTTCCCTGGGAGACTGTGATGTGGCATTAGCACCAACACTGGTGTAGCCGAGTTAGGAGCCACCGCGCTTTCTCCTCCTTCCACGCGCTGTAAACTGAGGCTCAGGGCTGGGGAAGGCCTGCACCAGGGTTGCCAAGGCTGCTTGCTGGCTTCCGTCCCTTGGGCCCAGTTTCCTCAGCCGGACAGATTTCATCCCTGATAAGGGTGCCCCTCCCGGCCCCCTCACGCCCTAGGTGTGGCTGATTGGCATGCTAATTCCCCCCCCCCGGCCTGGGCCTCCGGGCGGCTTCACAACTACCTGTCAGCTGACCACTTCCTCCACCGCTCCTCCAAGGCTTCAAAAACCCAGGAGAAACTTAATATGGCCCCAAGACCCTTTCATCCCACGGTCGCCTTTCATCTGAGTCTTTTAAAGTGCTGTGAAAAGTTTCACCGATCAAAGAACCCCCAAGAAGAAGGTCTCAGGCGAGAACCACTTACCCCGTTTCACTGGTGGCAAAACTGAGGCTCTGGGAGAAGCTGTCACTTGCTCCAGGCTATAAAGCCCCAAATCTTCAGCTTAGCCCTCTGGCTCCTTTTGAGATAAATCAGTTGACAGAAACCTGCAGGGCTGAAAGAAACCCCGCTGAGTCTTCCAGAAAGAGATAGTGAACCGGAGAGGTGCTCTTGGATGGACTCCCTCCTCCTTTGTCCTTGTCCTTGTCCTCTTATACCTCAGCGCCTTGAGCTCCTTACCACTATATCCTCAGGAGTTCAAGGCCCCGGCTTCTCCTGCAGCTCCTGCCTGCGCATCCACTGTGGGAGCTGCCCTGAGTCGGCCCTGCCCACCAGGAGCTCACAGGCCAGATGGGAGCCAAGATGAGCACACCTGGGAAAACACTGACTTTGCAGAGCAGGGCGGGAGACGTGACAGACAGGCAGTGTGGGTGCCCGCCAGGGGCCCGGCCAGGTGGAGGCCGTGGACAGCGGGAGGGCTGTGAGCGGAGCTGAAGTGAGTGTGTCTCCACTGCACCGAATCCGCAGCATCAACAACATTCGCACAGCACTAGCGCGGCAAGGATCGCCGAGATGCTCTAGGAGCAGTGGTTTGTAACGCATGCGTGGGTGCGGGGATGGGGCTATACGGCTTTAAAAAGGAAATAGATAAGTTCCTGTGCTCCTTGCTGGCACCTTTGCAGATGGGAAAACCAATGCTCGGAGAGGTTAAGGGACTTGACTGCAGCCCGGTAACTAACAAGGGACTAAAGTGAAGACAGATTCGAGAACCTGCGCCGTTCGTGGAGTTGGAGCCTTGACCAAAGAGGGCGGAAACTGCCGGAGCTCACACAGCCGGCCAGAACGGAGGAACCTGACTCCCCCATGTTTGTTCACTATGACAGGTTCCCTGGGCTTCATGAGCTACCAGATCTGGGCTGGGTGCGGTTGGGGTGTGGTGAACAGTCAGACCCAGCTTCCAACAGTCTCCCGGGGAAGACGGACAATCACATGAAGAACCCCAGGCCACGGAGCTGAGCAGTGGAGACCAGAGGGCTGAGTGCCCTGTGGAAGACCTTGATCTGGACTCGGGGTCCGGGCTCCTCTCCCACATTCTTACCCACACTTACACGCGAGAAGACCCCAAGCCGTCTATCTGGCTCGGGTCAGCAACGCTGATGACTCTGTGGGCAGAGCAGGGAGTTGCTCGGATGGGGCCATGTGTGGGGGTCACCCCTGTCTGGCTCCAGGCTGGGGAACGACAACCAGGCACACTTTAGTATTAGCCCTGCATATACTCCTGCTGAGAGGGAAAGCTGTGGGCTAAAACAGGAAGAGGCCTTCTAGGGTTTGAGATAGATGCTCCCCAAACAGCCTCGGCCAGCCCCTCCCCACCCAGGCCCTGGCTGGCTCGACCCCTTTTGCTCTCACACTCAAGGTGCCGCGCCGGGGCCCAGGTTAAGAGATGCAAACCTGTCATCAAACCATGCTCTCCACCAAGCCTCATTCTCGTTCTGGGCAGCAGAGGCGGGCTCATGTTTCTGATCTATTCCGACGCCCAGAATCAGCACTGGGTGCTGCCGGAGCAGGACTGGCCTGGTAACTGCAGGGTCCTCCCAGCACTGGGGCGTCCAGGTTCCCCTAGGACATCCTGAGTCCTTTCACACCCAGCACACACAGACCATTACGGGAGTTTAAGGCATGATTGCTTTAAAAAAATACAAATACTTTAAAACTATGTCAAGCGTGAAACCCAGCCCCCGATTTTAATTCACTTTTCCCCTACAAATGTGCACACACACAGATTTTGGATTGTGAGCCTGGAGATTTCTTTCAATTACTTGATCGAATATGTATTAAAAGCCTATTACAGTTTTTATATGTTCTAGGCACATGGGGACACAGTAATATACTAAACATTCATGCCTCCAAAGAAATTATTTTCTGGTTATGGAATATAGTGCACAAGATTAGTGCACATAAAAACTATACATGAAATGTACATATATAGAGAGAGAGATGGATGAACACGCGCACATAGAAAGGGCTTTATATTAAAGGGTTGACAGTGGCTGCCTCCAGATGATTCATTTATGGGTCTTTTCTTTTTTGCTGTGGCTTATATTTGATTTGATTTCTCTGAGGTAGCACAGAATACTTCTATAATAAGAAAACTTTACAGAAACTAGGACTAACACGAGCTGACCAGAGAACAGCACGAAACTGAAGTGGGCAGCGTCAGGCAGAGAAACTCGGTTTCCAAGGCAAAAAGGACTTGAACCTGGCTGGTGTGCAGGGTGGGTGGGATTTGCAACAAGTATCAGGAGGAAGAACCAACTCAACCTAGCGAAGAAGCGGGGAGTGGATAGTGGGGTCCGAGAGGTGAGGAAGGATGGCCTGAAGGGCGAGTAGGTGGCCAGGCCCTGGATTTGCTCAGCTCAGCTCTGATCCCAGCCACCTCGTGCCCCCAGAGCCGTTTCCTCCTCCTGGGTCACCCTTCGCCCCACGGAGAGCAGGAGGAAAGGCAGAGCAGGAGGAAAGGCAGAGCAGGAGGGAAGGCGGCATCTATGAAGTCACACCTGCAAAGGCCTGTTTGTGTCGGTGCCGCCAAGGGCCAGGGGCTTCCAGGCTGGACAACACCCGGTAAATCCTCTGTTAGGCCCACAGGAGGCAACGTGCAGGATTTGCACCAGGTTCTCCTGCTGTTGTCCGCCCAACTCTGGAAAGTTCCCAGGGTAGGTGCCTTCTTGCCCCGATGGGCACCTCTGGCCCAGGAACAAGGACCCAGTGTGCTGGAGGCAGGGGTGACCTTCCAGCGTGGGCCCCAGCAGCTTCCCCAAGAGGGCCGGGCCTGCACCCCACCCAGCCTGAGCTGCCTGAGGGGATGCGCCCCCCCCCCACGTGGGGTGGGTGGGTGGATTTCTTAAGCCTCACTCAGGGTCACTGTTAGGGCTGTGGTTGGGGAGTCTCTTCTCCCAGACTTCAAAATGAACAGTTCTAAGCTGACCCTCTGTGTGGCCCTTTTTTTTTTTTTTTTTTTTTTTGAGACTTGCTCTGTTGCCCGGGCTAGAGTGCCGTGGCGTCAGCCTAGCTCACAGCAACCTCAAACTCCTGGGCTCAAGTGATCCTCCTGCCTCAGCCTCCCGAGTAGCTGGGACTACAGGCGCGTGTGTGTGGCCCTCTTGCCACTTGTGCTGACACAGCCTCCAGCACCTCCTCATTTGGGGGAAATTTAATAATAGATAAAATTCCCAGAGATGCCTGGAACTCTACCCAGAGCCCCCAGAAACTTGCAGAGGACATCTCGGGAGAGGAAAAGGACCCCTGTGTGAAGGGTTATTTGTGGCAGGAGAAAAAGTTCCCCATGAGCAGTGGAATGAGAACCTGGATTGTCCTTCTCTGGGTGTTCCTTCCTCTGGGGTTCTCATGCCCAGTCCCTGTCGCAGCCTCTTATCAGTGCTGGGGTAGCCTCGGTCTCCCTGTGGGGCGAGGCCCAGCTACCTGCTGGGCTGGCTGTCCCTCAGGCCTTGCACGTTCTGCCCTTGTGCTTTTGTTCACACCTCTGCTCCCAACTTACTTCTCACAACCCTCCTAAACCTGCCGCCTTTCAGGCTCAGCCCGGCCCAGTCCACGCCCAAACCTGCCCCTGCCTGTGCGGCAGCCCCACTTCCCGGGGCTCTGAGCACAGCTGGGCGGGGCGGCCTATGGGGGCACAGGAAATCCGGACGCGGTGGCTGTGACTTGTGCAGGCTGGCTTGTCGCACATTCCCCAGAGGAAAAATGAGGAAAAATGAAGCTTGTCTTCCGCACTGTCCTCCCGCAGCCCCCAGCTCCACAGGGAGGGACCGGGGCTGCTGTCCCCTCCTTCCGGTTCACAAAGCCAGCACCACACACACACACACAGACCTTGCCTTCCCCAGATGGTGTTTCTGTTCTTATGCTCAATAGCTCCCACTTCTTTCAAAGATCTTGCCTATTTTTAAAAAACTTTTTATACTGGAAAATCTCAAACCCACCGAAGTAGAGAGACTAGTGCAGGGAATCTTCACGCCCCAGCTTCAACTGTTACCATTTCACTTCACAGTCGTTTCTTCGCTATCTCGCCCCCTCTGCCCCTCACCCCCAAACTAGGTGATTTTGAAGCCAATTATTATTCTTCTTTCATCTGCCAATATTTCCGCACATATCGCTAACAGACAGGAGCCCTTTAAAAGAAAATATGACCATAAAATCACTATGTAAACTAAAAATATATATTATTAATAACTACAATTCCCTAATACCATATCATATCCAATGTTTAAATGTGCCAGCTCGCCCTAGAAATGCATTTAAAAATGGTTTGTTTGAATCAGGATCCAAACACTGCATTTGGTCGATATGTCTTTTAGGTCTCTATAGGTTAGTTCTCTCTCCTTCTCTCTCTGTCTCTTTTGCAGTTTATTTGATTATTTGACAAAGCAGCTGGCTGTTTGTCCTGTAGAATATCCCACAGTCTGGGTTTTGTTGATTGTGTCCCTGTGGTGGCACGGGACGTGTTCCTGTTCTCTGTGCTGCTTTTGAACTACCAGTGAGCTCTAATGGCTGGATTGGATTCTGGTTCTATATTTTGGCAGGAATGATTCACAGGCAGTGGTGTGTATCTCTACAAGGAAGCAGATGTTAGTAGCCATGAAGATCGTTGTTTAGGCCCCTTATTTCATTACAGGTTGCAAAATGGGGCCATTCTAATTCTAGCATCGGTCTTCATTTGCCAGCAGGATAGTAATACTTCTACAAGGAGAAGCTTCTCTTCATCAACAGTTTGTCTGGCAGGATAAACGTTTTCTTCTCTTTGCCCACCAGTTTTCAGAATAAAGGGTCTGTTCCCTAGAACCTTCCAGAGGTGACCCATTTTTTTCATGATCATTATGAAATAATGAATTTTAATGTGTTTCAATCTATTGCTATTATTATTCTTACTGATGCTCGCATTATCCGATGTTTGGCTGGTGGAGCCTCTTCAAATTATTTCTTGAGAATGTTTGCTACCTCAGTAACTTGTTACAGTTTTCTTGTTTCTAGATATGACTAAATATTCCAGGCTTGTATATTCCTGGCTAGTCCCAGGCCTAGAATGAGCCATTTCTTAAAGTTGCATTTTTTCCTTTTTGGTGAGAAGTGGTATGTAGAGAACAAGTCTGAGGGCTAATGACTTTAAATAATCCCCACATAAGCAACCAAATTAAAAACAGGGCTCTCTCTGGCACCGTCTGTACTGAGATAAACCCAAAGTGCAAGCATATTTTGGGCGATACATGGACGTGGGCTGAGTCTGGGTCTAAGGGAGACGACCAAGGGGGCTGAGGCAGCTGAGCTGGCCGGGCCTCATCAGTGTGGGGCAGCCACATCCCCCAAGCAGCCAGGCCGCTGAGCGGGAGGAATTCTTACGTCCTGCAGCACAGGGCCTGGCACGGAGTTGGCACTCAGAGCACGTGAGTTCAATCTAAAAGAAGAAGAGGCCGAAGTTGTCTTCTCTTTCATCTAAACAAGTACAGAAAGTTCGGGTTACTACGAAGGCGAAATGCCTGAGAGAGTGGAACTGTTTATTTAAAACCACCCTTTTCTAGAGCAGGATCTAATCTAAAATGGATTGGAATCTATTTAAAAGTGTCTTATTATATCCTAGATCCACCAAGAATCTGTGTTTGATTAGACAAACTGGGGGTGGTATTTTACCTGCACAGATGTCTCCCAGCTGTTACAGGCTATCCCGTAAAAGACAGTATTTTGGAAATATATGCCCAATACATGCAGGCCGGGACACAAATCCAGAATTGATCTTAGGTTACTCGGGTGCCTGAGAATACTTTAATAAATTATTTGGGAGCAGAGAAGAGAGAGATATTGGCAGGTTCTGTGTTCTCCTGATGCCTCCCTCTTTCCTTGTCCTTGTCCAATATGACTTCACACTGATATGGGATATGCACTAATTCAATACCATGTCATGTCCCACAGGGACTCAGAGAACTTCAGCAGCAGACTTTCGTTACATAGTCAGAAGAGAACAAGTGATCAAAACTAAAGGAGTTTTAAGTCAAATGACAGTGTTAAAGAAACTTACAGTATCATAAACGTTTAACCAGCAAGTGACCCCAAACTGTCAGTTTTGAAGAGAGACCATTTATGAAAACTACAATAATATTTAATACATCGTTCAGCAAAATCCATATGAGACTGTCTGGTATAAAATGAGGTGACCGCTTGAATGATCCAGAGTTGTGTTCAAACAGTAAAAGTGAGAGTCTAGAATTCAAGTTTAGTGTATAATTTTGTACCAACCAGATACCTCTCTGTACTGCACACAAAAAGTTATCAAAGAAGGACGATGGCATAGAGCTGTGCTGGTGGGAGCCACCAGCTGCACGTGGCTATTTATAGTCAAATAAATTAAAATGAAATTTTAACATGTGCAGCTGTCTCAGTCACAGTAGCCCCATTTCAAGTGCTCAATAGGTACATTGTTGCAGAAAGAAACGTTTGATGACTGTCAGGTTTGAGGACTGAACATTCTGCTAATGGTTTCAGTTCTTCATTTCAAGTATGCGGACGTAAGCTTGGAAAATCTACAGTTTCCTCTCTCTGAGGTCGAAATGTTTTTTACCTTGATTGGTTAGCTGTGCGAATTGGGCTTGTGAAAGATCCCCCTGTGTGGGGAGAGGCTTTTGGTAGAAATGGTCGGAGGAAGAAGAGGAATTGTTATTTTTAAAAACACGTCGGGTTCACAATCTATTTTGTGTTTGTTATTTGCATTTATACGGTGCTGACTCAACAACAAAAAAAGACTTCCTAACATATTGTCGCTTTCCTGGCACATTAATACCTTTTGAGGGGGTGTTGTCTTTCAGTCTCCTGGAACCACGGTTCCGAAATGAACTTGAGAAACTCAAGGGGCCTGGGCAGCGAGAAGGGATGGAATCAAAGCGAGGCCAGGATCAAAGGGCAGGCAGCGCTGAGGATCTCAAGGTGGAAGTGGAGCCGTCGCCCCCCTCGGCTGCCTTTCCTGGTCTTCCTTTAATAAACACCAGGGCTCTTGAGCACGGCCTCAGACAGCAGAGAGGGCCTGACCTGAACAACAAAGAGCCCGGGGAAGAGAGCACTTAGCACTTGGGGAGGAAAGGCAGGCCTCTGTGATATTTGGGGGAGTCAGTGACAGGAACTGTGGTGGGAAATGTGGAGGATGCGGAAGAGGACAGTGACCCCGAATGGCCTCATCCTTCCCAGCCTGGCTGCGGATGATCGCGCCTCCTGCCCCCACTGCCTCCCTGGGGGACTGGCTTTCCCCAGTATACAGGAGGCGTCTCTGACGGTTGTCTTCTGCTTCACCTTGCCCTCCCTTGTGTCCACTTCGAGTTACTGACAGACTAAATATAAATAATGGCCAAGAGCTCTCAGCCAGCCCAGGTGCCGGAGGGGGAGACTCCAGACCCTAATCTCAGTGAATGTTGTCTTCAGCTGACCCTGAACTTCGGGTTGCCATTCTCAAACTGGTAGAGCACTCATGTGCTCCTATAGAAAAAAGCACTTTAGGGGGCTTTAAATTTTTCAGATTATCTACTTTGGAGAAATAACTTGAAATAATTATTTTTATAATCATATTGCCAAGAATAGGGCTCTTTCCATTTTCCAATTGGCAAAAATGAGTATAGAAGAATTAGCAAATACGCATTGTATGCTTGCAGCAGGGTCATCAAGTAAGGAATCTCTCTAAGGTGAACTGGGTGACATCCAATTCAGCTGACACTCAGTGATGGTCTAGCGCCGTGCGTCACCCAGAGTAGGCGTACACGACAGACACTCAGTGGATGACTGGATGACAGAAGTGTGCTCCTGCTCTCTAAGACTTTGTAATCTAGTGGGGGAGCAGATATGTAAACCACAGCCTCAGCACAAAGCAGAGTCACGGGGAGCCTTACATGAGCCCCAGGGGCAGGGGAAAGAACGATGATTGCTCGTCCCTTCCAGTAGACAGGTCTGGAGCACTGTTGGGAACCTTTGGAGAGGCCAAATTAAGTGTCTGCTAAAGGGGGCACATTGTCAACCCTGCCCTGCCTAGGATAGCCTTGTGGGTGGGCCCATGCGGATATCCCAGGCAGAAGCTTCCCCACCCTCTTCTTAGGAGCAGTGTGCAGCCTGCCTTGAGGTCCCTTTATCTTTGTTCCCCTTGGGATTCAGGATGTGTTAGGGAGGCTCGCAGAGGACAGGGGCTGGGCTGTTTGACCAACCTGGTACAGGGTCTAGCACATAGCAGGGGTGGTAAATAAATACCTTTGATGAGGACTGGCGGGACAGGGGACAAGGCTGGATGCCCGGGTCATGTGAGACCCCGGCCGGCCCAGGCCCTGGCCGCTCGGACCCGGAGGAGGGAGGTTCTGTCCGCACTGGGCCCCTCCGAGCCGCCCCTCCCCAGCAAACCTGGAAATGTTGATTGCGGTGCGGGGCCGGCGGCGGATGGGCGGGGGAGGCGACGGAGGGGGCCGGGGCCCAAGTTCACGCCTCGCTCCCTGCATCCCACGGTCAGCGGAAGCGATTATCCCCGCGGCGTCTGGCGGGGCCGGGGGCGGGCTGGCACCCCGAAGAGCACGGGCCTCGCCGCGTCCACGCTTTGATGGCGCCGCCAGCGCCTGCCCCTCCGCGGGCCCGGCCGGTATAACTGCAGCCGCGCCCGTCCCGGCGGCGCACGGAGTCGGGGAGCGATGGCCGCAGCAGGGTCCCGCCAGCGCCAGGGCGCCGAGGGCGCCGCGTTTCCAGCCTACCGGCCCGCGCCCGCCGGCGGGGCGCTCCTGCCGGCCCCCAGCCCCGCGGCCGCCCTGCTCCCCGCGCCCCCCGGCCCCGGCCCCGAGCGCGGCGCCCCGGCCCCCTTCGCGGGTTTCCTGGGCAGGGGCCCCGGGCGGGCCCCGCCGCCCCACGCCGGCCTGGGCTCGCGGGCGCCCCCCAGAGGCGCGGCCGCCCAGTCGGCGTCGCAGCGCCGCAAGCGCACGTCGTTCAGCCCCGAGCAGCTGCAGCTGCTGGAGCTCGTCTTCCGCCGGACCATGTACCCCGACATCCACCTGCGCGAGCGCCTGGCCGCGCTCACCCTGCTCCCCGAGTCCAGGATCCAGGTGAGCAGCCCGCCGCGTCCGCAGTGCCCCGGAGGAGAGGCGCTGGGGAGTCCAAGCCAGGACTCGCCCGGCGCCTTAGGCCACATTTACTTGGGGGACGTTGGGCAAGTTGCTTCCCTTGAGCCTCAGTGTTCTAGACTGCAAAAGAACGATAATGTCCTTAGGCTTAAATGAAACAATTCAGGCATGTATTCAATGACTTGTGTCTCATTGCTAAGTATAAGGGCTCCTAGGAGGCTAGCTGGTCCCTTGAAATGGTCGGAAAGTAATTCCCAGCGGGAAGGTGATAGGAAGTATTTATACACTTTTCCTCATCGAGGAAGAAGACACAGATGAGGTGCGGGTGAGGTTTCCCTCTGGCTTTGAGTTTGAGAACGGTAGCTGAGAGAGGGCAGGCCTGACTTACCAAGTTACTCCCAGGCCACGTTCTTGGCAAGTTTTGGTTCTGGTATTTTGGTTTGAAAGGATGCAGCATTTTGAGGTAAAGCCTGAAGCATCTGGAGCTTGTTGTCACAGTTTGAAAAATCTAGTACAAGGTGTGTTTATTGTCTAAAGTAATTTAGATCAGAATCTTGGAGTTGGTGGTGAGAAGCCTGTCTTTTTGCCTGTCTGTAGCACCTTGCTCTGTGTCCAAGAGCCCTCATTTAAACACTGGGAAAGAGCAGACTTGTTTCTTCTGCATCTCTGGCGGTCACAACAGTTGTCAGTTTCAACAGTTGGCATAGAGGCTTCCTAATTAGCACACAGTATTTGTGGGGAAATAGCAGAAAGATTTATTCACATTAGTCCACTGAGCAAAATACCTCCTTGATTAGTTTGACAAGGGAGTACAGACTTTCAAAAACTGATTTTCTAAATAATTTTAACGCCTATCATCTTTAAGCAGAGTAGCATTTTCTCCTGAGAATTCTAAATGCTGCTAATTTGTAACCCTGTTTTTCATGAAATTGTCCCTAAATAAAGAACAGATAGAACCAGGCATTATTTCAATTTTGCATCTGGGAATGGTGAGGCAGGGAAAGCTAGGTGCTCTGAACTTCTAACCGTCAACCCAAGTGCTTTCTCAAAACCATGTCTTCGGAGCAGGGAGCCCAGGGATGTTAAGCTGGAATTTATTATTATGAACTATGTACATAACAGTATCATAAGAACTCCAACCCAAAGCATTTTTTCCTCCCCGCTTGCAGGTGTGGTTCCAGAATAGGCGAGCCAAGTCACGGCGTCAGAGCGGGAAATCCTTACAGCCCCCGGCGAGGCCAGACATCTTCCTCAGCCACTCTGCTCCTGGAACTGAGATGAAGTGTTTGAAGCCCCACCTGCCTCTTGAGGTAGAGGTGAACTGCTTCACTGATCCAAACAGCATCTCTGACTCTAGCTCTCAGGGTCAGAATTTTGAAACCTATTCCCCTCTCTCTGAAGACATTGCTTCAAAGCTAGACTTGTGGGAGGAACACATCTTTTCTGCCTTTGGTAACTTTTGAGGACTCTGGGAGAATTCAGATAACCTTAGAGGAGCCATGAGTGACATCCCGGGAGACATACATCAGAATACCGCCCTTTCTGACTTCCATGTTCAGGACATGTCCTTGTTAACCTCGATGATGGTTTTGACAGTCACCTTTCACCTTTGAAGGTTCCCCTCAGAGCATTTTGCTGGTGAACATCCCCCACCGCCAGGAATTCTGGGTTCATTTTTACCTGTGTATCTCCGAGTCTGCCCGTTCCACTTAGTCTGCATCCTGTGCCTTCTTGCCAGGTCTGTTCTTATTTTTTGGACTGGTTGTTCAGAATGCAGTATCTTGTTCATAAGAACCCCTCAGCTTGACTCAGTTTCCCCTTGTGCTTGACAGCTGCCACCTTCTCACAGTCCCTCCAAGGCTCATAACCTTAAACTCACTCTAACTCATCTCTTCAACCTTTTTCCCATCACCAAAATGTATTACTTTTTTATTTGGCCTGTCATCTTTGCATTCAATCGGTGACTCTGCATCCAGATTATTCCAAGAGCCCCTCTGCCTCTAGTTTCTCAACTACTTTTTAAAAATTACTCCCTAGAAATCTGTAGTAGCATCCAATTCTACCAAAGTATAAAAATCTTTCAGTTATCCTCCCAGATAACTGACATCATTTTTGGCCTACAGGACAGCTATGCAAATCTTACTGTCACCTATCCACAACATATTCTCTGTTTCAAAGTCACTCCTTTTGGTTTTGGACCAAACTAATACCTTTCTCTGTCAAAACACTCAAGACTCCCCACCACTTTCTGATGTCTGAAACTTTAATCCTGGTTTTGTATGTTACTTCAATCACTCCAACATTACCCTTAGCGCTTGTTAATGTACTTCCTGTGCAACTTCAGTAGATTATTAAATGTTTCTCACAAATGTTACCAATGTAATTTCTATTTAAATGAATTCTGTGCCTTAGCTCTTAGTACAGTGCTTCACTCCACAATTGCTCAGTACATATTATGTGGCCATGAAAAACATTTCTAAAAGAAGTTTATAGCCAGTAATCAATATTATATCAATCAGCAGACCACTGTGCTGAGAAATTTAATTTGGTTAAATGCATATCTTTGCTTGTTCAAAGTTTAGTAATATTTTAGTAATATTTTGGTTTTGGAGGCCAGGCACCGTGGTGGCTCATGCCTGTAGTCCTAGCACTTTGGGAGGCCCAGGCAGGAGGATCGCTTGAACCCAGGAGTTCAAGACCAACCTGGGCAATAGCGAGACCCCCGGTCTATAAAAGAAAAAACAAAGAAATGTGCCTGTAGTCCCAGCTACTTGGGAGACTTAAGCTCAGGAGTTGGAGACTGCAGTGAGCTACGATGATACCACTGCACTCCAGTCCAAGCAACAGAATGAGACCCTGTCTCCAAAAAAAAAAAAATTTGGTTTCAGATTTCTCTTTCCCAATTTTTTTTTTTTTTTTTTTTTGGAGATAGGATCTGCCACCCAGGCTAGAGTGTAGTGGCATCATCATAGCTCACTGCAACCTCAAACTTTTGGGCTTGAGCAATCCTCTGGCCTCAGCCTCCCAAGTAGCTAGGACTACAGGAATGTGCCAAAATGCCCGATTAATTTTTCATTTTTTGTAGAGACAAGGGTCTCACTATTGCCCAGGCTGGTCTTGAACTCCTGGCCTCAAGTGATCTTCCTGCCTTGGCCTGCCAAAATGCTAGGATTACAGACATGAGCCACCGCACCCAGCCCCAATTTATAATTCTTAATGTATATAAACGACTGTTTCTACATTAGGCTAGGATTAAATATTGTATTGATATGTTGAGGGTTTTCAAACTCCTTAGGGCCAAAGGACACTGTCTGTATATGAGGTAACCATAGGTAAGGTTTCTCTGTAAACTGTGCTTTAAAGTAGGCTTATGAGAAGCCATGGCCAGGGCCAGGACATCTGATACATCTTGATGGTTATTAGAAGAGCTTTAACTATGCTGAATGTCTTAGAGATTATACAAGCTGGTTGCCCATTTTCATAGAGATGTTATTCAAGTGGTTTGTACTTTTCAGAGTCGCAAATCCACTATTAAAAGTAACTAAGAGAACATGGTTCAGGCTTTTTTAGTAGCTAACTGGACTTATGAGCCCTTGGAAAACTGTCTGAAACCAGAGTAGCTATTATTATTTTAAGTGCTTACTATGTGCCAAACATTGTGCTCAGAGCCTATCCTGGGGGTGGTCAGGAGGTCTCACGATCACAGAGTTCACATTTCAACTTGTGACATGGCTGAATGAGATGATACAGATACATTCACAAGACTGAAAGACATATATCATAACACTTGAAACTTAGGGTCCACTAAGAATCACACTTAAAAATAAATCTTACAATTAGCTTTTTAATTATATTCTTGCATTTATGTTGTCTTATATTCTATTTTCCTCAGTGAACAATTATAAAAACCTACAACTATTTAAATCCTGTTTTTATATTTTTTAATTTTTAAAAATTGTGGGATCCTCTAAGAAGTAGTGTGCACCTCTCTCACCCTCTTAAGGCCTTAACTGGTAAATGTGTAACAGGCATTATATATTTAATCCGTACACCTACCATATAAAATAGGGACTATTCTTCCCATTTTACAGATGAAGAAACTTAATCTAAGTAGTGGTTCATAATCACAGAGCTTGTAAATGGCATGGCCAGGCCTCAAACCTAGGACTAACACAGCGCACCTATTTATCCACCACCACAGAGTGCCTCCTCTATTGGACTGGTCTTTTTAGTCAGGGCTAATGATAAAATAATGTGCTAGGTTTAAAAGCAAGCCCCAAATCAGAATTTCTATATGCCAGTGCATATTGTCTCATCTTTCCAAGAAATCGTCACGGGAGACCACACTCTTATTCCAGTGACACTAATGTTGCTTAGAGCTCTTTTGAAACTCACATTGGTTTGTTCATTATACAAATATTATATTTATTTGGTGCCTATGAACAGGCACTTTATCAGGACCTGGAAATAAAATGGTGAGCAAAAACAGAAACAGTCCCTCCCCTCATGGAGCAAAGAGGCCAGTATGAAGACAAAAGATCTCTAAGGAGTATAAACTTGCAAATGTGACAAGTGCTGGAAGGAGGTACGTGATCTGGAGACACTATAATAGGAGATGTGTTGTGGTTGAGGAAAACTTCCTTGAGGTTTGATGTGAAGGTAAGATCTGTAGGATGATCAGGGAGTTATCAAGGAGAGGAGAGGAAACGGAGGCACTGCATGTGCAAAGGCCCTGTGGAGCAGGGAGCAGAATGAAGAAATCGGTATGGGAGGCCAGACCATGCATGGCTTCGGAGATCTTGTAAAAGAGTTCTGACTTTGTCCTCAAAGCCATACGAGGACTTTAAAGGCATTTATAGACAGAGGGATAATGTGACCAATTCTGCATTTTAAGAATACCATTCTGGCTGCATTTGAGGAGGGCTGAGGCGACGCTGGGAGGTACGTTAGGAGGCAACTGCACTTTTCCAGGTTGGTGATGGCGGCAGTTGGGCTCTGAGTAGTGGTGGTAATGAAGATGGAGAAAGGTGCATGGATTCAAGAGAAAAAATTTAATGGGAAAATCTTTTTGTAGCTTCTCAATGGTAAAAAGTGAATGTGACTTTTGGAACTAGCTTAAAGTAATTCAGAACCAAATCTATATAAATAAAAGCCATGTATGTGCTTGCATGTCTGCGCAATCTGGTTTTGACAGCTTTCTTTATACATGTATTAAGCAGTGGTACATCACTGAAATCAATGTATGGCTGGCTCAAAATGACTACTCTGAATTTTATAGGTTTCTTCTTCCCTAAACAGAAATAGAATTCCACTATATTCTTAGGCATCCCCTACTGTCAACACATGGTAGCACTGAAAGGCAAACAGTGCTTAAATATGTATAAAATGGGGTAATATTTAAGTGTTAAGTTATTGTTTAAGTAAGCCTGAAGCAATATAAAAGAAAAAATGTAAAAAATGCCTACCCAGTTCTAGGCAGGATATATTAAAATCAACTTTCACTAGATCTATACTAGGTCAAATAACTTTCTTGCTTGCTTAGTGATTCCACAGTGATTTACTCACAGATGGAAAAAAAACCCTCCCTAAAATAATATGGGATGGCATTGTACTACAAAAGAACCTGATTATTAATCTATACTGTTTCCCCTAAAAATGCAGCTTAGTAGAAATTACAGTTCTTCAAAACTTTTAAAATAGAAGGAATACTTATCAATTTGTATTAATTAAATGAAAATGTAGACTTAGTTTTCATAGATCAATTTATTTAGAATTACAAATATTAAGAATAAAAGATTTATGCATTTCTTAATTAACATAACAGTTTAGCTAAATATAAACTCTGCACTAAAGTTTTGCAGTGGCACAATACCAACAAAGAATACAGAAGCATTTTTAAACTATACAAAAATTTCAAATGGAAAATAATCTTGTTTCAGTTTTATTACACATTAACATATAAAAAGTCTCATTTTATGAGACATCTAAAAGAATCAAAACCACCTCTACAGCTATATCTTAAACTCCAAATCTGAAAACAATTTATTATATTTTGACTTTATAATATTCTATATTAAAACAAAGAAAATACCAAATGCACACTTTTTACAAGATTAATATTTTAGGCAGGGTTTTCCTTAAGAAAGAAAAACAAACACAACAATCCAAAATCTTTCTTCTGAATTTCACAGCACTGGTTATTTTATTTGTTTTCCTTATAAAATCTTTTTTACCTCATAAATTGTGTACTGTTGGATTTTAACCAGTAATCTGGTTTAAAAATTGTGCAAATAAACAAAAATATGAAAATAGTGTGTTATTAGTTTTTTTTTTTTTTTTTTTTTAAATAAATCTCACAACAATAGCAATTTTGACCTGAATCGACGGGAAAAGACACGCCAAATCCACCCGCGGAAATTTAGCATTTTGCAGTAATGTTTTTTTCTTGCTCCTTCATTTTCTTTCAACAGACAAACAACAAAGGTTTCTTTTATATAAATTATGATAAATTAAAATATTATTATAAAATGATATATAGAACCATGTCACATTGCAAGTATATATCATATATACTTGTAAAGTCTGTATTTCCTTATCTATATTTCAGTGGCTTCCTTAAAACTAGGACTTCCCATACCTCATGATGTTATCCTTTGAAGACTGAGATGGTGATCAACTAAATCAACTGGAGTTGTGATTTTCCAGATGGAATTTCCACATTGCCACTGATATGCACAAAAAGACAATGTTTTTTCATGTTCTCCACTGCAGTGTTGGGTTGAATTCATGCATGTTAAAAAAAATGGTCAATGTATTCTTCCATGAAATTATATTATGTTTAGACATTTTCAGTTTAAAAATACTTGCTAATAAACATATGTAACATAAGCAATGCTACTGCATCTGAATAATAAAAGAAAAATAAATATGCTGGTCAGCAATGCTGGTTTAAGAAGCAGTACAGTATATTAAAATGCCTTATTTGGAGATAAATTTCCCTTGTTTTCCATCAGTTAGGTTATTTGGTGCTGGAAGCCTATATAAAGGAAAAGAACTTCTCAAAAACAATGTCCTGTGCAGTTGGAATAATGAAATCTTCTACTCAGTCTCTGTTGGTGTTATTTGCTGCAAAGGCATGTAAGTTTCCCATCTGGCTCAGGCCACTTTGAATATGTGCAACATGGATTTCTACATTATTCTGAAAGCAACTAAAGAAAGAAGAATCATGATTAAGTACTTTATTTCAAAAATTTTAGAAAAACAATTTTTAAAAAAAGAAGTTAGAAAATAGCTAAGGCAATGACCTTAGGGAAGGAATAAATCTCCTCTTATACATTAGCCATAATTCTACTTCAGTAGTCAGTGAACAAGAAGAATAGGAGCCACAGGGTACTGGAAAGAGAGGATGAACCTCTCTTTGATTGAGGAAGCTCTACTTCTAAGTTGAACCTCCATGCTCACCCCAAACCTAAATATTATATGTCTCCTGATTCCTTTATATAAAAAAATCCATGTGAAATTTCTGTTCTGTCAATAGACTGGATATAACCGAAAAGCTCTTTTAAAATATATTTAAAGGATAAAAATATATGAGTACTTCACAAATACACATAATTCTTAAAACTTACACTGAAAATCACTACGAACTCAACATTAAAATAATTAGGGTGTACCTAATGAGTTACCTGATATTAGAAGCATCTATTGTACTCTTGATATCATTTAGTGAATCTGTAAGTGATTTGAATTCAAAGGAATTCAGGTCTCCTCCTTCTGCTAGACACTAAGGGGAAAAATTTCAAAATTTAATTAAATTATAGCTCAAATAGAGACATAAAATATCTGATATAATCTATGGATTATAATTTATTAGCAACAAATCAGTATAGTTTGCTTAGTGTCAAATTAAGAAAATATTTTCTCTAAAATTTACCTTAATTTGTAATAAAATTGCTGTAAGCCTGGAGATTAAGTCTGTCAGATTTTCATTTTCAACACAGGGTTGTCCTGTTGAGGAATTTGCATGCCGGACTATTTCCTGTGCTTCTTCCTCACACCTTCGTCTCATATCTGTTGGCTGATCTGCAGGCTGGAGTCCCTGGTCTGGAGCAAGCTGAATACAGATGATTGAAACATAAGATGCACATTCAAAAGGCCATGATTATTTTTGTGTGTTTGTGCTGTTTTTAGACTGTGAGTTTTACAAAACTAGCATTTATAGCTAAGATGATACTTATTCTTACCTTAGGATCTGTTTTTTCTCCTCCAACAGTTTCTTTTCTGATTTGTTTTCTATTTTTTGTAACTTTTAATTTTGATATAATTTCAAACTTTTAAAAAAGTTAAAGAATAGAACAAAGAACTCTTGATAACCCTTTACTCAGACTCACTGCTTATGTCTTACTACGTTTGATTTGCCAGTTGATCTCTCTCTCTGCATATATAATTATTTTTTCCCTTAGTCATCTGAGAATAAGTAGCAAACACTGTGGCCTCTTTACCCCTAACTACTCCAGTTTGTGTTTCCTTGGTATTTTTGAAGAGTACCAGCCAATTATTTTGTATACTATCCCTCAATGTAGGTTCATCTGTTTCCTTGTGATTAGACTACAGTTATGCATTTTTGGCAGGAATATTACAAAGTGAGGTTGAGTTCTTCTCTGTACATCGTTAGAAGGCACATGATGTTGATCTGTCATTACTATGCTAACTGTGATCACTTGGTTAAGTAAAGTGTCTGCCAGATTTCCCCACAGGAAAGCACTTCCCCTTTGTGATTACTAAGTATCTGTGAAGAGATACTTTGAGGCTATATAAAGATACTATTTATCATCAAACTTTTACCTACCAGTTTTAGCATGCATTGACATTTTTGTCTATATTGATTATTACTATAATGGTTGCCAAATGATGTTTTTCTCTCTTATCATTCCTTTTACATTTATTAGTTGACATTTTACTATAAGGAAGAACTTTCCTTTATAAAATGAATTAATTAGTATCAGTATAGATTCACAGATTCTTATTTTAGTCTATGGATTACAATCTCTTGCTATGTTAATTTATTCTGAAGCTCAAATTGTCAAATTCTTCCAGATTTGGCCAGTAGGAACCTTATCAAGCTGGCTCCTTTTGACATGTCCCCATCATTTTGGGGGCACATTTTATTTCCCTGGCATAATAGGATGGTCCAGCCTCATCTTTCTCTGCTCTAGGTCTGGAATAAGTCTCTTTTTCAAGGAACCCTGCTTCCTTTTATTGGATAACAGTGCTTAGAACCCAAGATCTGGGTACTAGGTGTGTTCTTTGCTATTAGGGTATCTCTGCTTCTAGGCTGTCTCAGCAGACATATACGTTTACTTATATTAATACATATATTATAAAAATAAACAATTAATTCATACTGATTCTTCATGTTCCACTCTACCACCACAGGATTCATTCTAATCTCCCCTGCTTTGTAACTCCCTTCTCCAACAGTGAGAACCTGGCTCCTGTTATTCTCAATATATTCAGCCCTAGAATACACAGAAGGAGTTTCAGAATTGCTTATCCGTGCCACCACAAGAAAAAAAATCCCACTACAGTTCAATATTTCTTTAAGTTTGCTTTAGACTAAGGGTATGTAGTCCAAATACAAGTTGAGTATCCTTTATCCAAAATGCTTGGGACCAGAGTGTTTCATATTTTGGATTTTTTTGAATTTTGGAATATTTGCATTATATTTACCAGTTAACATCCCAAATCCAAAAATTAAAAATCCAAAATGCTCCAATGAGCATTTTCTTTTAGGGTCATCTTGGTACTCAAAAAGTTTTGGATTTTGGAGCATTTTGGATTTGGGATGCTCATCCTATACTATGTTCAAGCTATTTGGATTAGTTTTTGTCCCTTTCAGTTAGAGTAACAGTTTGTGTTACTCTTTTGAAATAGAGTTAGGTTTGTTTATTTTTGTTTGTATTCCATTTCAGAGTTTACTTGTATTTTGGGGGGAAACACACTCAGAGAAATGTCACTCCTCACTCCCCAACCCCTTCCCAAATTAGTCTCTGGTTTACCCTGTGTTTCCTTTTGAAAAATTAAGCATATATATATATATATAATTTCCACTTATTCATTATTTCCTACCCCAGAGGTAACATACTATATACATTTATTTGTACTTTGCTTTTTTTTTTTTAAGACAGAGTCTCACTCTGTTGCCCCAGATAGAGTGCAGTGGCATCATCACAGCTCACCGCAACCTCAAACTCCTGGACTCAAATGATCCTCCTGCCTTGGCCTCCCAGAGTGCTAGGATTACAGGCGTGAGCCACCATGCCTGGCCTGTACTTTGCTTTTTTCACTTTATAATATATCCTGAAAGTTACTCCATATCAGTAAGTAGAGAGTTTCCTTGTTCTTTCTTATAGAACAATCTTATCCTTTAACACTTTAAAAAAATTTTAATTGAAGCATAAATAAATACATAAAAGTACACAAACCATAAAGTATACAGGGTAATGAGTTTTCACAAATCAAACATGCCTGGGAAATCAGTGGCTAGATTAAGAAACAGAACATTACCAGCACCCCAGATGCCCTCCTGATGCCATCTTCCAGTACTACTTCCCTAACGGTAACCCCCATCCTGACTTGTAACATCACAGGTTATATTTTGCTGGCTTTTGAGCTTTATAGAAATGGAATCATATATTATACGTTCTTTCATGTCTGATTGTGTTTGACATTGTGAGATTAATCCATGGCATTGTGTTGTTTGTTCATTCTCATTGCTGGGTAGCAATTCCATTGTGTAATTGTACCATGTTTATTGATTCTTTCTGGTATTTGGGTAATTTCTAATTTCTGGCTATAATGAACAGTGATGCTATGAACATTATAGTTATGTCTTTTAGTAAATACCCATTCGCATATGTGTTTGGTATATATTTAGGAGTAGAATTCCTTAGTCTTAGTGTTCTCTCTGATATGTTCTTATTTTAAAATCAATATCGCACTCCCACAAGAGCTTTGTGAAAATTAAATCATTTTATATCATTAGGAAAGGAGTCTACTACAAAAAGATTGATAAACAAACCACCTACTTCTGCATGTATCATCAGCTTTGTTATGTGTCATCTTGGATGCTTGGTCTGCATCTCTTGTGGACAGTTGCTAGTCCAGGGAAGAAAACCTATTTACTAGAACATGTATATTATTATGTAGGTGACTGACAACTATTAGGAAAATAAAAATAAATGATAATGGATGGCTAAAGGAATGAGCAAACTACGCTCAGTTTAGTTATAGGTAACCATAGTTCATTTTCCTCAATTAAATTCAAGTGGATCAGTAACATCACTTATGGCAGATCTTTTGGACTTACCTATGAGGCTATTATCATAAAAAGACAACTGTTCTAAGAATCTCATTATCACAAATAGAGGTGGCTTTCCTACAAACACACAACCTCGAAGAATGCAAATGCAGGAGTATTCTAAACTCATCTGGATCATTTTAATTCTTACCCTGTACTAAGAAACTCAAATTTTAGGTGAAACTGTTGAACTACCTTCATATATATATAATCATATGTGAATGATAACTCACAAATAACCATATGATTTATATATTTGAAATTCAAGAATTCACAGTTCTAATGTAAAAGTTAAAGGAGGAGAAAACAAAATCATACTCAGCATGATCAGAACTTTGTGAGAAAAAATGTGTTCTTAAAAAAATAAAAAAGACTAAGGAGAAATAAACCAAAATATTGTCTTTGGGGTAACTAAATTAAGAGTAATTATTTTTCTAAATTTTGGGGGGGAGCTATATCATTTATAATTCGAACCAAAAAATAAATAAATAAACCAACTCAGAATTGACAGCTTACTGTGTATAGAGCATTCTTCAACACTGATGATTTGAGGAGTAAAAATATATATAAAACATAATTCTGCTAAAGGACCTTATAAAGATATTGGCTTAGATTGGATTTTCTAAAATGTGCAGGTAAAAGTATTAAGCTTTCAAATAAAACAATGGAGAGAAATTCATATATCTTACCCACCTCATAGCAATACTGTTGAACTTTATGCAAAACTTTGTTTAGGTCCTTGTTCAGTTGTTCAAGTTCTAGAACAATTGTTGCATATCTCCGCTGAAATTCAATGCCGATGGGCATGGAATATGATTTCTGAGAAGAAAAAAATAAACAGATCTTGATAAGGGTTTTTTGTTTTGTTTTTGCAATGCAATTTCAATGCTCTAAAATGAAACCTGACTTATCTAAAACTAAATATAATAATTAAAAATTAAAACAACTAAATACCAAAATCTGTATTAGTCAGGGTAAAGAAAAAAAAAGAAAAAAACAAACTAAAGGTTATTAAACGTGTCTATATTCATTGTTACAGTTCTTGTGTGTGATAATGGTATTATTTATTTAGGAGATTGTTCTTGCTCTTAGGAGCATGGTGATGTCTGCCATTTACTTTTTTTAAAAAGGAGATCTTACATATAGAGAAATTAAACAAAGCAAAATGTTAACCAATAAATCTGTATCCTTATATTGGTCTTTCAACTTTTTCACAGGTTTGTCATTTTTCAGAATAAAAAGCTGTTAAAAATTGTATGTACTCATTTGAAGCACCCTAGTTATTTAAACTCAATCGGTTCTCTACCCAGAATCAAATGAATATAGCATAATGGCTAAGAGCATGGGTGCTAGAATCAGATATTTGTTCAAATTTCAACTCTGTCGCCTACCAGCTGTGTGATGTTAAGTAAGTTCCTTAATCTCTCTGTGCCTCCATTTCCTCATCTGCCAAACGGGGATAACAGGAATATCTACCGGGCTGGGCGTGGTGGCTCACGCCTATTATCCTACCACTCTGGGAGGCTGAGGAAGGAGGATCACTTGAGCCCAGGAGTTTGAGGTTGCTGTGAGCTAGGCTGATGCCACAGCACTCTAGCCTGGGTGACAGTGTGAGACTCTGTCTCCAAAAAGAGTATCTACCTAATGAGGTTATTGCAAAGATTAAATGAGATAATATATGCTAGCATATTACTTCCTGCGTAGAAAATGCTCAATAAATACTTTTTGTTATTACCATCATTCCATATTTGCTCCCTACCAACAAGTGTTAGTGGACTTTGATACCATTTCCTTTCCTCTTTTCACAATACCTCCAATAAATTACACTCTCCATTTCGCTCCAGCTACAAATGCCGGCAATGAAACCTCTCTAGTCAAGGAAAATTTAATCACAGTTTTGTTTTTTTTTCAGAGGATTTCTGAGAAAGCAGATCATAATGTACTGGGGGAGCAAAACTGCTCCTTCTGTTTATAGTTCGGGAAAGAAAGCATTCCTAGACAGCACAGGGAAGAATTACTTACACGAGCCCCAATCATAGCATTATAGATTGTTTGAGCTAACAGAAACCTTAGAGATCATCTAGTTAAGCCACATCACTTTACAGATGAGAAAACTGAGGTCTAGAAAAGTTAAATGTCTTGTTCAATAACACACAGTATTATTAATAATAATGTGTTGATGACTTGATGATGATAATGACAACAGCAAACATGTATAGAGCTGACTAATATGCCAGGCATTGTTCTAAGTATTTTTAAGGCATTTCATTGAATCTTCACAACAACCCCATGAGAAGGGCACTATTGTTGGTTGTCTCCATTTTACACGAGTCCCATGTACTACAGCCAATAAGTGGTCAGCCTATGGGATCCGAAGCCAGTTTGCATCGGTTATAATTCCTCTGCCACTGGCATCTGAAGCTGTGCAAGAGAAGGATGGGCCAGAATACCCCAGAGAGAACAGGGAAGGGATAGGTTCCACATAGGCCTGGAAACATATCCAGGTCATCCTACTTTTAGTTTACCACTGGTGCCTCCTGAATTGCTTCCCCTTCAAAAGCCTCAGTTTTTGTGACCACTGGATCATCCAAAAGATTTTTATAAAAATACAAGGATAATACAAGACCTACTTTCAATTACTATTCTCCCTTCTGCTGTTCCTAATCTGCTGTAGTTATATCCACCAACTAAGTTCTTAATTTTGGTTGCTGTAGTTTTCACTAGGTCCCTTTTACTGTTCTTTCCAGTTCTCTTCTAAAATTCTCAAATTTGTCTCACCTCTCTGAACAAATTAAGCATTTAAAATCTATTTCTAAATGCCATTATCTGGAGTCTGACTATTGTCTACAGTTTCTCTTCTTTTTCTGTTAGGCTTATCTTGTCTTATATTGTTAGATACTGTATATAAAAATTTGTAGAAATAATTTGAGGCCTAGAAAAATGCTCTATATTCCTCCAAAGAGGACTTAAGGTTTGCCAACTTCCCCCAACTCTTTGTGGGTCTCTGGACTCTAATTTTGGCCTCCCCACCCCTGTAACCCTAGCAAGAGGATGCCACTCAGCTTCTCAGCTACCTTTTCTAGAACTTGCGGAAGTCTCCAAGGAAAAAGCAACCCTAAACACCAGGTTCCCTCTTCTGAGTTTTCTTCTTTTTTCAGATCCTACAAGTTTTTAATGCCTTGTTAATGCTCCAGTATCTTCAAGTAGGTTATTTTAATATTTTATTCCAGAGGAAATAGTTGTTCTCAGTATGTTGGTTAATCCAAACTACCTAGTCTACTATTACCAAAAGCAGAAAGAAAGCTTAACTTTTCCCATATAGTATATTCAAATTCTTTAGAGGAATGTCTGTTTCTTTCTCTCCTTTTGAGTAAATGCCACATCTGAGTTTTGTCACTGGGATGAAGAAGAGGGATGAGTAAAAAGACTTTGAATTAATCTCCTTTGAAAATAGTCATCTCACTTCTGTACTTCATCATATTTGCCAACTCTGGGCCTAGAGCCTCTTCAGAGTTCCAATATGCAACCTCCTTCGAGCCATGGTTTCTGTTTCATCTAATAACATGTCAGAAAATTTTCTGAAACTCATAGACATTATTAAGCAAACTGATTCAATTTTTTCTATTTCTTTTTGTACTTCATATTTTGTGTGGAATTGTAAAGGATGGGAAGAAAACACATGTTCGGCCTATCATCTTAAACTGGAGGTTTCATTAAATCTTTAAAATATCGATATATTGGCCGGGCGCGGTGGCTCACGCCTGTAATCCTAGCTCTCTGGGAGGCCGAGGCGGGCGGATTGTTTGAGCTCAGGAGTTCGAAACCAGCCTGAGCAAGAGCGAGACCCCGTCTCTATTAAAATAGAAAGAAATTAATCGGACAACTAAAAAAAATATATAGAAAAAAAAGTAGCCGGGCATGGTGGCACATGCCTGTAGTCTCAGCTACTCGGGAGGCTGAGGCAGAAGGATCGCTTGAGCCCAGGAGTGTGAGGTTGCTGTGAGCTAGGCTGACGCCACGGCACTCTAGCCCGGGCAACAGAGTGAGACTCTGTCTCAAAAAAAAAAAAAAAAAATCAATATATTTTAACCTAGCCATTCTACTTTCTAAGAATTTATCCTACAGATGGAAAATAACAAATGCACAAAACTATATTAGCACTATTTTAGTAAAATAATGAAAACAACCCAACTATCCATTAATAGGAAATTGTTTAAATTATGGTACAATGCAGTCATTTAAAAGATGAAATAAGTCAATATATAATTGTTTAATTCTGTTTTTGTTAGAAAATAATTTTCAAAACTACTTATGATAGTATATGCATAGAAAAATAAATCCACATGGTAAACATATAAACACATTTATAACATGTTAAACTGAATAATATTTATCTATGGGGAAGGGATTATGAAGAATTACTGTTTTCCCCATTGTTTTTTTTATAATGGGAATTATTTTTAATTATAAATAAAACAAAACAAATAATGAAGCATATCAAGCCAGCTAGACGACATCTATAGAGTTCTCACATGCCAAGAAGCCAAGCCAACATCAAAGTAAGTCTCTATTGAAAGTAGGTAAGACTAACTGGGCAAAGGCAAGCCCAATATTTTAAAGCATGGTCTCATGCTTACAGACACAAGAAAAAGTCCTAGCTAGTGACATTAAAAGGAAACGATTCAATTATGCATAAAGATGGAAGATATGATAAAATTATCAGAGGAAACACAGAAGTGGGGGGAGCACTGAAAAGGCACAGAATAAAGGGCAGAAGTAGAACTGATGGAAACCAAGATAAGAATTGGAGCATAGCAGGGAAGAAGCAGCATATACATTTTTATGTTTAAGATATGTGATAGCAATATGTTATGGCTAATCTTTCTCAATCTTTGATAGCCTGTGTTTCTGACAATAATAATTTTATATTATGCTTAAATGAGTTAAACTGGAACCAAGAAGCTCAAGTTATAGTATAGTACCTGTATTGCTACATAGCAATATGATCTTACGCTGAAATCGCCTGACATCTTTGGTCTTAGATAATAAGATACAGATATTTTCAGATAAAAAATTCTATAATCCTAAAAGGGGACTGTTCTTCATTCAGTTAGGTATCTACTTGTGCAGCTGTTTGCCCACACTCATCCCCTTACAACATTTCATTCCAGAGATGCCTAGTGCTACCACCCCCCATTCTCACGCCCATGACAGATACTGGTAATCAGTCATGCACTTCCTCCTCTCTCCTGCCCCCAGCCCAGTCACTGAGCCCTCCCTTATTCTCACACTTCTGTGTAGCCATTTTCAATTAATTGGAGATGGTACCTGAGATGAAACCTTTTTGCCATCCTGCAAATCCTTAAGCAACATGTGAATTTCATTACAATTCAGACTTTCTTAGTATTTTCTACATAGTTTTAAAACACTCTGATAATTCTCTTATGAATACATTTTTTAAACCCATTAGATTAATAAGATACAAACTGTCAAGATAATCTGAAGATGACAAGTTACGTATTTCCTGATTTACTTATTCTGAAGCACTTTTTATAATCTCTGACATTATAACTTTCTTAGTCAGAGGCACCAGTCCTAGGTTTTCCACACTCATGCAAACCATTCAAAGAACCTAATATGCCCATTAATCCTATTTAGCTGTTTAGTCAATGGCATAATGAGGTCTGGGGTAACGCACTGTATTGCACTGCAAGTTTACTCAGCATATGTTCTACATAGTAAGAGATAGTAATAATAAATGAAGACTTAAAAATAACATTTACCTCAAGGTTTTCTTCCATAAGACATTTTTAAGTCATTAGATACAGAAGGCCTCACCATATTAAAATTAGACAAGCAAACAATTAAGAAACAAATCCTTACCAGTTTTTCTGCTTCTGTGTTCATTTCCCTTAATTTCTTGATATGTTCCTTTTTAATCATGAGAATTTTTGATAATTTGGTCTACAGACAAAAAAGAAGAAATGTTTTGGAATAAATAGAGACATTTAGGTATATCAGACATTAAATTTCAAATTTCACACTAAGATATTTTAGCAATAGATTTCAGTGTTTCAATATAAATATAGTATAGCATTTTATTTTATATATCTGATTAGCTGACAAGAAAATATTGTTTTAAAATCCACTGTAACTAGGACATGTCAAAAGGACTCAACCTGAACAAGCTTTCGCTGGCCCAAAATAGGATGATATATGGACCAATAACAACTGCAAAGAACTTAAGTGCAAAAGCTAAAATCCATGAGTTCATGGTGATACTTTAAAAAAATTAACCATTGTTGGAGAACACTAGTGACCAAACTTATTATTTTATAAACTGGAAAACAAAGAGAAAGAATCAAGTATTTATCCTGCCCTTTCCTATACAAACTATACCATTATGTAACCAAATAACAGATTAGCGGAAGTTTTTTTGGGGGGAGAGGGTTTGTTTTGTTTTTATTTTTTAAGAGACAGAGTCTTGCTCAGTTGCCCCAGCTAGAGTGCAGTGGTGTGATCACAGCTCATTGCAACCTCCAACTCCTGGGCTCAAGCGATCCTCCTGCCTCAGCCTCCCAAGTAGCTGGGACTATAGACATGCGCCACCATGCCTGGCTAATTTTTCTATTTTTAGTAGAGACGGGGTCTCACTCTTGGCTTAAGCTGGTCTGGAACTCCTGAGCTCAAGCGATCCTCCTGCCTCGGCCTCCCATAATGCTAGGATTATAGGCATGAGCCACCATGCCTGGCTGGGGAGGTTTTGCTTGATAGAACTATTTCAGGTAATCAAGAATGAATGATAGAATGAAAAGAGCATCATTTTGCCATTGTAATGAATGAATGGATCTAGGCATTGATAATCAATGGCAGCTAACATTATAAAAGAGAGAGAATATATGAGCCTATCAAAAGAACATTTTCAAAACTCTTAAAATGTTCCATATCCTTAAAAATAATAATGTAAACTATGGTCTTTAGGTAATAAATCACCTAGGTCTTTAGGTGTCAATGTAGGTTCATTGACCATTCTGGTGGGGATGTTGATAATGGGTGGAGACTATGCATGTGGAGAGGCAGAGGGTATACGGGAAATATACCTTCCTCTCCATTTTGCTGTGAATCTAAAACTGCTCTAAAAAAATGAAGTGTATTAAATTTTTAAAAATCAAACATACAAGCATCAATACTTTAGACATAATATAGTAGTACTTAGCTTCTGGCTCCCTCTGCTTGTGGATCTCTCTCTCTCCCCCCTCCCTCTCTCTGAAGCACACACACACACATACACACCTGTCCAAATATAACACATTAGCTTTGTTTTCACTTTCAGTATTTGAAAGAAAGAATTAAAAACAACAGGTGTCTACTTTGTGAAAAGAATAAGTCCTAACTTCTTTCATATTTTCAACCTTTCATATACAAATATCTATCTACCTTTGGAAGCCAAAAGGCATAAGAAATTTTATATTGCAAGGATAATTAACAATATGTGATTGAGGAATACAGAATGCTATCACACACATAAATGACAAGACTTTTCGTTAAAATAACATCAACTGCAAAAGGTAAACATTGTGAGTATCTTAGTGGATTATGTTATAAAGATTTTTATTTATGAAGATTGTATCTGTCCCAAGCCAAAGTAGTTTTTATTTTCAAAAAAGGAAAAGAAATAAAATACTATCAGACCATGATTCAAACTAAAAAACTTATCCATAGTCTAATTTTCAAAACAAACTACTCATTATATTTTTAAGAGTTAGGCTATTCAGGAGAATTTTTCTGTATGTCTGCACTTATTTCAATTTAGACTTAGATTTCTTAGTGCTAATTACAAAGTACTTAGCACGTAAATATTAATAGTTGTTTCTAGTCTCTGAAAAGAAATAAAATTTCTCTTAACCATACAGCTAGCCAAGACACTGTAACTGTTGAGTTAAATGATAATGGCAGGATATGCTGACGTTACTCAATAAAAGCCTTCATACTCATCCAAGTTACTAATAATCAACCATTTAGCATTTCACAGAGCATAATACTAGAATGTCTCAGTTCTTAAAATAGTAGAATAAGAACCAAAACCCAAGAAAAGCCCCCAAAAGAAGGCCTCTAAGGCTTTTTTGGCTTTTATAACTTTTACTTTCAAACTTTGTTGAAAACAGTAGTTCCTAAAATCTATAGAATGCTAAAAGAACAATATATAAAAATATTTGGCCCTAGAAAAATTTTCAACTTTGATAACACAAAACATATTAATTGAGTTTTTAAACAAATAGCCAAGATATTCAGAGTAATACCTACCACTTGGATAAGAAATTCTACTGGAAAACCACCTAACGTTTCAGTGTCAGAGCCAGAAATTTTACTTCTCCAAGGTGACTGTCCTAATAAAGGATCATTATCCTATGGGAATAAAAGGGAACCATTTAATCACTGACTGTTCAAAAGAAAATATCTTACTTTTTGATAAAGAGAAAATTCTATTATAATTAATATATATTAAAATCCGATAAAAAGGAAGATATTTCTGGAGTTGAAGCAACAATGTACTTTTTTATGTAATATTTTAAAACTCACAATAATGTGCATACCTCCTGAAGTTGCTGTAATAGATGTGTATTTCATAGGAACAGTTTCCATTCATAACAGTCAAGTTACTGATGATATTTCTAAAATATTACTTACTGTAATCGGTGACTGGAGAGGAGGAGTATAATGTAACCGTGGTGGGGTCATAAAAAATCGAGAAGGCCGCTGTTTTTGTCCAAAGGCAGCAATTGGCATCGTCTCATGAGGTTCATTACTCTTTGGGAAAACAGAATATCCACAAAACTTAAAGAAATTTACCAATCATTTAAGCTTTATAAACATTATATTTCAGCTTGAGATATATATTCACTCATATGATTTATCACAGAATATATTATTTTACAAAGATCAAAAGCTAGAACTTAAATCAGAGTATGAAAACACTACTTTGCTGCCAAAAGGTTGAAAAAAGAAGAATTAAGGGGGAAAAAAGGCCAAAGGCTCAAGTAGTTCAGATAATCATGGATTAATATAAAGTGTTCTATGGTCATCTTTGGTTATCTGCATTTAGACAATTTGAATATATCCTACTGTAATTAAAGTCAATTCTTATTTAGCCATGGAGAAATATTTGTATGATCTTATAATGAAAATTAAGTTAATTAAACAGAAAAAAAATTTTCCTTTTTTAAAAGGGGAGGCTTAAAGATTTCAGCCCTTAACATAAAAACTTAAGAGTGGTGTACTTTGCCTATATTGAGTCCAAATTTTCTTTCTCCCTTATTTCCCTTCTGTGTAAGAGATGTTTGATTTAAAAAACATCACAGTACACAGAGTCATAGTTTTTAAAAAGCAAATATCAGAAAAGAAAGATTCTTCTATTATATTTTTTCATTATTAATAAAGTATCAAGTATTATCTTTGCACTGAAATTTTTAATTTTTAATTATAGATCATAATCCTTCAAAATCAAGTTTATAACAAAGATTATGAAAAAAAGGAGGCTAAAGGTGAACAATTTAATTTCCATAATGCTTAGAGGAAAACCATTTTGTTATAAAAGTTCATTATTCATTTTTGAAAGACTTTATCAGATTACAGTTATATTAGTCCTTAAAGTTATTTTAACTTATTAGAAAGAGATGTAATTTCCATAACATTGCTAAATCAAATATGATCATGAAAGTATGGTCCAGTAGTTTAATGAAATATACCACAAATTCAAAAGATCTGGATTCTAGTCCCAGCCTGACAGGAAACCAGCTCTAGAGCCTTGAATAAATTAATTTACTTGTGTCTCAGTTTCATCATGCAAAAAGTGAAGATAATGAACACTCACTTTACATACCACTGAGGATAAAACAAGAGAACGAATCTTAAAGTATGTTACTTCATACTTTTAAAATAATTTTGCAAGAGAACTACACTTTAACCTAACAGCTGGAATAAAAATGTTGTATATTTGGCTGGGCACAGTGGCTCACGCCTGTAATCCTAGCACTCTGGGAGGCCAAGGCGGGAGGATTGCTCGAGGTCAGGAGTTCGAGACCAGCCTGTACAAGAGCGAGACCTCAGTCTCTACTAAAAAAAAAAAAAAAAAAAAAAAAAAATTGTATAGCTTCTTCCCCAAGTTTCTCAGACCGGAGTGATCAGTTCTGTGATACTAAAGTGCTATGTGGGTAAGGTACAACAGAGGGATCCTAGCTTCTGAAAAATGGAAGATGTAAGTACAGTTCTGCTCCAAAGGTCTAGTAGACAGGGCTGGGAACCCCTAAGGATCTCTTCCTCTGTGAGCTAAAGTCGTGATTCTATTGTAAAACAAAATTTCTTGGACAGTTCTACGTAACATATTTAGTAGGCAGGAAACACACATGTATTATGAAATACTACTTACAAGAACTTCATAGTCAGGGATGGTATGGGTTCCAAGCCCTGTCCTATCAAAAGTTACTCTATAAGTAGCATTAAGAGTATCCACAGCATCTATTTGTCCAGTGAACAGACCATCATGAACACCACGTAATCGTGCTGAGAAAAGAACAAAGGCATTACGGTGTTTGAGAGACAGAGAATTACCAAATATAAAACTATTCCAAGCATGTAATTTAAACCATAGGAAGTACAGTATTATTATCTATTAGAGTTTAAAATAAGCACACACTTTTAGGTTTAGAGAAACAACAAAAAGATTTTTTGAAACAAAAACCAAAACTATAAATGGTGATTCCATTATATTGATCCCACTGTATTAATATGTTGTATTTGTGTGTGTGTATGTGTGTACATATATATATATATATATATTTTTTTTTTTTTTTTACCGAGATTGCCTTAATCTTGGATGTATTGGTATTTTACAACAATGTTCAGGAATTATGGCAGCTCCATATCTTTGTCAACATTTGATGTTATCAGTTGTTTCAAATTCAGCCATTCTGGCGTATGTGTAGTGGTATTTCATTATGCTTTTAATTTTCATTTCTCTGATGATTAAATGATGTTGAGTACCTTTTCACATGCCAATAAGGCCATTCATAGATCTTCCTTTGGGAATTTTCTTTAATTTATTTATTTTTTGAGACAGAGTCTTGCTCTGTCATCCAAGCTAGAGTAAATGGCGGCATCATAGCTCACTGCAACCTCAAACTCCTGAGCACTGGTAATCCTCCTGCCTCAGCCTCCCCAGCAGCAGGGACTACAGATGTGCACCACCACACCCAGCTAATTTTTCTTTTTTTGTTGTTTTTTTGTTTTTTGGAGAGACCGGGTCTCACCTTTGCTCAGGTGAACTCCTGACCTCAAGCGAGCCTCCTGCCTTGGCCTCCCAAAGTGCTAGGATTACAGGTGTGAGACACTGTGCCCAGCCTTGGGAAGTTTCTACTGAAGTGTTTAGTCCATTTTTTTGAATTGGATTGCCTTTTTATTACTAATTTATGAAGTTCTATATTCTAGATATAAGTCCTTTTTAAGATACATGTTTTGGAAATACTTTCCCCCAGAATGTGGCTTGTCTATTTTTCTAATCGTGACTTTTAATGAACAGAAGTCGTTGATTTAAATTAAATCTAAATCATCTTTTGCTTTTTTTTTTTGAGACAGAGTCTCACTCCCTCATCCCAGGTAGAGTGCAGTGGCATCATCGTAGCTCACTGCAACCTTGAACTCCTGGGCTCAAGTGATCCTCCTGCTTCAGTCTGCCAAGTAGCTGGGACTACAGGCACCCACCACCATGCCTGGCTAGTTTTTTCTATTTTTGGTAGAGACAGGGTCTTGCTCTTGCTCAGGCTGGTCTTGAACTCCTGACTTCAAGTGATCCTCCCACCTCAACCTCCCAGAGTGCTCGGATTACAGACATGATCCCCACTGACCTGGACCCATCTTTTGCTTTTTGATAATTACTTTCTTTACCCACTCCAAGAAAGCTCTGCCTACATACATATCAGAAGGATATTTCCCTGTATTTACTTATAGAAGTTTTATAATTTTAGACATTTTGTTTTGCCCTCTGGTCAACTTAGAAACTTTTTAAATATAGTATAAGGAATGGTTGAGGTTTATTTTATTTCCATATGGATATCTAGCATTATTTGTTGAAATGACCTTCCTTTCCACCGAAATGCTTTGGTGCCTTTATGAAGTAAATTGCCCATATAAGTGTAAGTCTATTTCTGCACTCTATTCCATTCCGTTAGATTGATTTTCCTCTTCTAACCCATTTCCCCACTGGGCTACCCTCCCCATTTCTATATAAACCTCAGAATAAACCTTGATAATTTCTATAAAAAAAAGAGAAGAGAATGAATGAACCTATTATGCTTTACTCTACAGGTAAATCTTAACAGAACTAACATTTTAACAATATTGAGTTTTCTAACTGATGAACATAGTTTCTCTACCCATTTAGGCCTTTTATGCTATTATTTAACATTAATATAAATTCTTTTTTTTTTTTTTTGAGACAGAGTCTCACTGTGTTACCCGGGCTAGAGTGCCGTGGCCTCATCCTAGC
>NW_012146079.1:6261977-6266278 GCF_000956105.1 Propithecus coquereli | reverse complement strand
GCTCTCGCTCAGGCTGGTTTCGAACTCCTGAGCTCAAACAATCCACCCGCCTCGGCCTCCCAGAGAGCTAGGATTACAGGTGTGAGCCACCGCGCCCAGCCTAAATGTTATCATTCTTAAAGATTCCTTAGGATTTTCTATTTAGGCAATCACGTCATCTATGAAAATAGATACTTTTAGTTCTTCCTTTCAATCTTTATGAGTTTTATCTTTTTCTTATCTTATTACATTCCAACAGAATGTTGAATAGAAATGGTGAGTGTATCCTTACATTATTCCCAATCTTACTGGCAAAGCAATTAAAAATTTCACTGTTAAGCATAGAGCCATATGTAGGTTTTTCATATATGAACTTTATCAGGTTGAGGAAGTTCCCTTCCTTTCTATTTCAGTTTATGAAGAATTTTATCATGGATGGGTATTAATACTGTCAAATGATTTTTCTATATCTATTGATAGGACCATGTGATTCTTCTCCTTTATGCTGTTAAGTATGGTGAACTGATTTTTCTTATTGATTATTTTTTAAATAGACTATTTTTAAGAACAGTTTTAGGTTGACAGCAAAACTGAGTGGATGGCACAGACAGTTCCCACATGCTCCCCATTTTCCCCTACTATCAACTCACACACCTTCTGCCCTCTTACCGCATCCTCCCCGACTATTAACATCCTGAACCAGAGTGTTACATTTGTTACAGTCAATGAACCTATGTTGACACATCAGTATACCCAAAGATTACAGTTTACATTAGAGTTCACTCTCGGCATTGTACATTCCCTGGGTTCTGATAAATGTATAATGACATGTTTCTACCATTATAGGCAGTGTCACGTGGAATAGTTTCACTACCCTAAGAATCTGTGTCCCAGCTTTTTATCCCTTCCTTCTAGCCCCTGGCAACCGATCTTATTACTGTCTCCATAGTTTTGCCCTTTTCCAGAATGTCACATAGTTGAAATCACAGTTTGTAGCCTTTTCAGATCGGCTTTGTTCACTTACTAAATGCATTTAAGGTTCCTCCATGTCTTTCATGGCTCCATAGCTCATTTCTTTTTAGTTCTGAATAACAGTCCATTGTCTGGATGTACCACAGTTTATTTACTCATTCACCTGCTGAGAGACATCTTAGTTCCTTCCAAGTTTTGGCAATTATGAATAAAGCTGCCATAAACATCCACATGTAGGTTCTTGTGTGCATGCAAGTTTTCAAATCCTTTGGGTAAATACCAAGGAGAACCATTGCAGGATGCAACAGTAAGATTATGTTTAGTTTTGTAAGAAACTGCCAAACTCTTTTCCAAAGTGGCAGTACTATTTTGCATTCCCATTAGAAATAAATGAGGGCTCCTGTTGTTCCACATCCTCGCCAGCATTTGGTGTTGTCAGTGGTTTGGATTTTTGTCATTCTGGTACATCTGTAAAGGGTGTCTTGTTTTAATATGCGATTCCCTAATGACATATGATGTTGAGCATTTTTTCGTATACTTATTTGTCATTTGTATATCTTCTTTGGTGAGTTCTCTGTTCAGATCTTTTGCCCATTTTTTAATCAGGTTGTTTATTCTTTTACTTTTGAGTTTGAAGAGTTCTTTGATACTGTGGATAACAGTCTTTTATCAGATATATCTTTTCCAAATATTTTCTCCCAGTCTGTGGCTTGTCTTATCATCCTCTTGACATTGACAAATTTCTAAATGTTAATCCAATCTTGCATTCCTGTAATAAGCACCCACTGGCCCCCTGGTTATGATGTATTATCCTTTTTATATATTGCTGGATCCAATTTTATAATATTTTGTTAAGGAATTTTCTATGTTCTTGAGAGATACGAATCTATAATTTATTTTCTTATAATATCCTTGGCAGGTTTTTGTACCAGGGTTATGCTGACCTCATAAAAAATTTGGGACATGTTCCCTCCTTCTATATTTTCTAAAAGAGTTCATACAGATTTGGTATTACATATTCCCTAAATATCTGATAGATCTCAACAGTGTAATCACATGGGCCTGGAATTTTCTTTTTGGGAAGGTTCTTGATAATAACTCGATTTCTTTAATAACTATACAGCTATTCCAGTTTTCTATTTTCTCATGTTAGTTTTGGTAAACTGCCTTTTTCAAGAAATTTGTCCACTTCATCTAAGTTGTCAAATTTATTGATATAAAGTTGTTCAAAATGTTCCTTTATTAATCTTTTAATGGCTGTAGGATCTCTTTCACTATGTTGATAATTTTTGTTTTTTTCTGTCAGTTTTCTAGGCATTTATCAATTAATCTTTTCAAAGATATAAATTTGTCTTTGTTAATCTTATCCATTATTATTATTTTCCACATCTTTGATTGTTGTTCCTTATCATTTCTGTCCTTCTACTCACTTTGATCTTTTTCTAGCTTAAGGTGGAAATTTAAACCTTTTTTAAAATATAAGCATTTAAAGCTGTAAATTTATCTTTTAGTACTGTTTTAGCTGTACTTCACATACTTTAATATGTTGTATTTTAATTATCTTTGTACTTCACATATTTTAATATGCTGTATTTTAATTATCTTTCAATTAGAAATATTTTCTAAAAAAAAAAGTACTACCTAATTTCCCTTGAGACTTCTTTGACTTCTGAGTTATTTAGAACTGTGTTGCTTGATTTCCAAATATTTATGTGTTTTCAGAGCTCTTACTGTTTCAACTTCTAATTAAATTCTTTTTTTTTGTTTGTTTTTTGGAGACAAAGTCTTCTTCTGTTGCCCAGCTAGAGTGCAGTGGCATCATCAAAGCCTACTGCAACCTTAAACTCCTGGAGTCAAGGGATCCTTCTGCCTCAGTCTCCCAAGTAGCTGTGACTACAGACATGCGCCACCATGCCCAGTTAATTTTTCTATTTTTTGTAGAGACAGGGTCTTGCTCTTGCTCAGGCTGGTCTCAAACTCCTGGTCTCAAGCAATCTTCTGGCCTTGCCTCCCACAATGTAGGATTATAGGGGTGAGTCACCACACCTGGCCTCCCCTTTCTTTTTAGTGACTCCAATTACACATGTTATATGGCTTAATATTGTCTCAAAGGGCTCTGAGGCTCTATTAATGTTTTTTTCCTTCCTGTTTTCATACTTGATTCCTATTGATGCATTCTCAAGTTCACTGACCCATTCTTTTCCTGTTTCCAATCCATTCAGAACATTTTTTCTTTTCAGATATTATACTTTTCAGTTCTAAATTTATTTCTTTATCTGAATAATTTCCATTTGCCCACTCATATTCCCTATCTATTCATTATGATCATATGTATATTTACACTTAAATTCAGGGACCTATTTTATAATAGCTATTTTGAAGTCACTGTCTACCAATCTCAACATCTCAGTAATCTCAAAGTCTATTTCTATTGATGGCTTTTTCTATGGACTTTGGAATCTGTTTTCAGGTTTCTTCACAAGCCTAGCAATTTTCCATTATATGTTGGACAAGGTGTTGTCCTTTTTTCTGGTAGGCAAAAAAGTTACTGGCAGATCATTTTGGTCCTTTCACGCTTGCTTTTATTTTTTATAGGGGTTGGTCTGTTTTAGTTATGAACTTAATTTAGAGTATCTTTACTCCTTAAGGAGGCCCTTTGACTTTCATGTAATTTCCATGAGTCAGAAAATAGCATTATTCTTTCGATTTTTTCAACCATTCAAAAATATAAAAACCATTCTTAGCTTACAGAGTATACATAAATAGCTGACAGGCTAAATTTGGTCCAGGGGCTATAGTTTGCTGACTCTTGCACTAGTGGAAATAGAAATGTTAAAACATTGGTTTAATAGAGCTCTACTAGTTGATTCCTGCAAACTTTTCTCATATTTGATATACCCAGTCTAACCTACTCTCCCTTATAACAAAAGTACCTACTTAAGGATTTTCAAAAATTTTCATTCTTGGCCGGGCGTTGTGGCTCACGCCTGTAATCCTAGCACTCTGGGAGGCCGAGGCAGGCGGATCGTTTGAGCTCAGGAGTTCGAGACCAGCCTGAGCGAGAGCAAGACCCTGTCTCTACTAAAAATACAAAGAAATTATCTGGACAACTAAAAATACATAGAAAAAATTAGCCGGGCATGGTGGTGCATGCTTGTCGTCCCAGCTACTCGGGAGGCTGAGGCAGGAGGATCGCTTGAGCCCAGGAGTGTGAGGTTGCTGTGAGCTAGGCTGACGCCACGGCACTCCTACAAGTTAGAAAGAAATTAATTGGACAACTAAAAATATATAGAAAAAATTAGCTGTGCATGGTGGTGCATGCTTGTCGTCCCAGCTACTCGGGAGGCTGA
>NW_012146079.1:6259384-6260706 GCF_000956105.1 Propithecus coquereli | reverse complement strand
TATTCTAAACTAGTAAAAAAAAAAAAAAAAAAAAAAAAAAAAATTACAAGTCAAAATAGTGATAAGCTTGTCTTTACTTACCTGTAACTTTGGTTCCAATAACGAGAGGCAAAGGAATTTCATCTGGGAGATCTTTAAATTGTGAAACATCTGCAACTTTCCTTTGTTGTAAGAGCCTTATTTTCTGCCGTTTCTGTTTTAATGCTGATCTCTCTTCCTCAAAAAATGCAGAAGAACATCTAGAATAAATTACAAAAATCATATAAACTGATAATTATCCTATATAAACTTAAAATCTGACCACCTATCTCACTGATCTCTTTTTCCTTCTCATTCTTTTGAGATATACTAGAGGTATACTAGAGTGCAGTGGCATCATCATAGCTCACTGCAACCTCAAACTCCTGAGCTCAAGCATTCTTCCTGTGGGTAGCTGGAATTATAGACATGTGCCAGTGTCCTTGGCTAATTTTACTATTTTTTGTAGAGACAGGGTCTCACTATGTTGCTCAGGCTGGTCTCAAACTCCTCGCCTCAAGTGATACTCTCGCCTCAGCCTCCCAAAGTGCTAGGAATACAGGCGTGAGCCACCGTGCCCGGCCTGAAATTTGTAAATTTTATAGATATTACCAAATTGTGCTCCATAGAGACTATATAAAATTAATCTTTCACCAGCAATATGTGTAAAAGTGACTATTTCACCATACCATTGCTAACCCAACATGTTAAAGCTTTATGAACTGTCAATCTGATAGTTAAAAAACACTGTTTCAGCATACTTTCATTTTACATTTCCCATTATGAGTAAAACTGAACCTTTTTCATGTTTAGAAGGGGTGTGTCTTTTTCCTTTTCTATGAATTATCTGTCCATAATTTTTCATTATGGGTTACTTGACTTTTTTTATTGATTTATAGGAGTTATTCCCATATTAGGGAATTAGCTCTCTGTGATATGAGTTATAGATATTTCTGTCATTGTCTCTGAGCTTTGTGGGCTTTTGGTTTTTGGCCATGCAAAATGTTCTTACTTACTGCACCGTGGCTCACGCCTATAATCCTTGCACTCTGGGAGGCCCAGGTGGGAGGATCGCTTGAGCCCAAGAGTTCGAGACCAGCCTGAGCCAGAGCAAGAAGATCCCACCTCTACTAAGAACAGAAAAATTAGCCGGTACAGTGGCTCATGCCTATAGTACCAGCTACTCAGGAGGCTGAGGCAGGAGGCGCTTGAGCCCAGGAGTTTGAGGTTGCAGTAAGCTATGATGATGCCACTGCACTCTAGCCTGGGTTACAAGAGTGAGACTCTGTCTCAAATAAAAAAAA
>NW_012146079.1:6251626-6258224 GCF_000956105.1 Propithecus coquereli | reverse complement strand
TGGGACTACAGGCATGTGCCACCATACCCGGCTAATTTTTTCTATATATATTTTTAGTTGTCCAGCTAATTTCTTTCTATTTTTAGCAGAGACAGGGTCTCACTCTTGCTCAGGCTGGTCTTGAACTCCTGACCTTGAGCGATCCTCCTGCTTCAGCCTCCCAGAGTGCTAGGATTACAGGCATGAGCCACCAGGCCTGGCCTTTATCTTCTAATTGGATATGGTCTCACCAACTGATTTTTACAATTAGGATATTTTTTAAAGTTTATTGTACCAATAATTTGTATTATACCTTGACTTCCTCAGGGGAAAAAACACTACAAATTTTTTCTGAAAACAGACTTCAACTATTAATCAACCTTGATGAATTAAAAGACTATAAGATTAAGTAATGTTATGATAAGAGAACAAAGGATAAATTAACCAGAGAAATATTATAATGACACTCTTAAACAAACTGCAGAATTATAATGAAACAGTAAAATAGTGACTAATATCCCATTCTGATGGGCAATAATTAGAAATAGTGTATAGCTCAATTTGCTCAAACATGCAAAATCACAGCAAAAGCCCCCAAAATGCCTTAATGTAATTACCAAAGACTATAAATGATTACTATGAAACATATTAACATGTTATAAATGGGGAAAATATTAAAAACATCATCAGCAAGGTCATCTTTTAATACATGGGACAAAATAAAATATTAGCAGTTCAATGAAAAGTTCTTGCATTTCATCATCTAATGAGATCATTAAAACTACATTCCATATCTACTTTGTCCAAGTCACTTTATATTTCTAGACCTTCCTTGAACTTTCTCAGCATGTAAAATGAAGAAGTCTCACACATGCTTCTATTAAGCAGACAGACATAATGTGAGAACTAATGATCTAATTCTTCTTCTAGCATATTTCCCATTTTCACTCGAAAGTAATATAAGGTTTTCCAATGTGTTACCAGGATAACAATGGGAAAGGAAAAGTCATTTCACATGAAGAGTAATTCTTGGACTGTAACATATTGGATAGATTAATTGATTTCCTATTTTTATAAAAAGTAAAATAGGCCCTTCTGGGAAAACTCTTAAGGTAATAAAGGGTTTCACAAAAAATAATAACAACAAGGTACCCAGAACCTTACAGCTTCCTTAAATACTTGTAGTATATCCTTAAATATTTTTTGGAACACAGAGGTACATACATAATTTAAAACAATAAAATTATGTCCAAAATCTGTGATTTAAACAAAAATGAAATTGTATGTAAGATGCATAAGTATAATAAAAAGCACCTACATTAAAGTTGGTTAACAGGATATATTTAACATATAATCAATTATTCTGAAAGGTTATGTTTTGGTACTAGTCATTTTAAAGATTAAAAAAACCAATGTATTATAGTAATGATATTGCCAACTATTTACTGATTTTATTTTTTAATTTTTCTTTCTTTTTTTTTTTTTTTTTAAGAAACAGGATCTCACTATATCGCCCAGGCTAGAGTGCAGTGGCTATTCACAGGCATGATTATAGAACACTACAGCCTTGAACTCCAGGCCTCAAGCGATCCTCCTGCCTCACCCTCCCGAGTAGATAGATGGGATTACAGGCGCCTACCATTGTGCCTGGCTGACTTTAAACAAAAATATTATTTTACCTCCGTGGTTTTCCCATAAGCCGCCTGATTTTTCCCCATTCTACTCTTGTTAATTTTCTTGTTTTCAAATTAGGGAAAGATTCTTTTAGACATACACAGAAGTCATTATCGCCTTCAAAAAGTGGTCTGTAAGACAGAAATGGTATTTTAATGGTTATATACAATGTGTTATTTTCTTGAAAGACATAAAATTGAAAATATGCATTCCAATTTTCCACATCATCCTAATTATAAAATGTCGAACTTTCACTTCTACCCCACATATATATACAAAATAGGTACAAATTACAAATTTTAAGTGCTAAAACTAAATACTTTGCATTTGTGAAACAACTAATGTGTAAAAAGTCACTCAGGAAATACTGTCTGTGCTTGTGATTCCAGGAAACACTGATTTTTGTTCCATCTTTTATACAGGTATACCCTTTGGGAGGCTATACTGGCCCTAACTCATATCTGGTGAAGATAAACAATGTTAGCTACAAAGTATCTTCGTCCCAAAGGTAATGCCATTGTCAGGGAGTCCTCTTTGGAATTAAACCAGTCTTAGAACACTGGAGGACTCTAGAGCATTGGTCCCCAACCTTTTTCACACCAGGGACCAGTTTCATGGAAGACAATTTTTCATAGAACAGGAGGTGGGGGTGGGAAGGAGGGGATAGTTTCGGGATGCTTCAAGTGCATTACATTTATTGTATAGTCAAACCTCTCTGCTAATGATAATCTATATTTGCAGCCACTCCCCAGTGCTAGCATCACTGCCTCAGCTCCACCTCAGATCATCGGGCATTAGATTCTCATAAGGAGCATGTAACCCAGATCCCTCACATGTGCAGTTTACAGTAGGGTTTGTGCTCCTATGAGACTCTAATGCGTCACTGATCTGACAGGAGGCGGAGTTCAGGCGGTGGTGCGTACCATGGGGAGTGGCTGTAAATACAGATGAAGCTTGCTTGTCTGCTGCTCACCTCCTGCTGTACGGCCAGTTCCTAACAGGCCACAGACCGGTACTGGTCTGCGGCCTCAGGTGTTGGGGACCACAGCTCTAGAGGGTTAGATCAGTTTTGGGGGCTCCCAGAAGAACTCAGATCACACCAGGACACCCTGAAAGTTCTCTTAAGCCTACGGAAAACCTGTGGACAAAAATAAAACAATTCTATTCATAAGTTTGGGAAACCAGCAACCAGTCTTAGCAATGATACATAAATGCCTTGGGCTCAAATATAAACATCCATGAGGTTCACAAGCTTCAGAATAGGCAACTGGTTTGGAAAACAGAGAAGCGAAGTAAAGATAAATAGCAAAGCAAGCACCAAAAACTGGCATGCGAGGATGGATTAGAAACCAGAATTTTTCCTCAGTAAATTCTATTGCTGAATAATTAGATTTCAGCCATATCTCTTACTATGTTCTACTTAAATATTTGTGCATAAGTGTTTAAGTACTATACCCAAAATAGCAAGACTATCTTCCTAAAAATATTAAGCAATTTTTACCATTAGTAATGGTTTCTCTACTATTATGCTGACACTTAACATCTCAAGATTTATAGAACAAATCTCATTCACTACAAATAATGGTGCTTTGTTTAAGGTATCTTTACTCCATCATCTTTGTAAATTATAATATGGAAATTATTCTTTCATTAATTTTTCACAAAAATGTGTAACTTCTTCCCCCAAAAGGAGAAGGGGGAAGAAAACTATGAAAAGCAGAAATGGATCAAATTGGAATGAGGAATAAAAAAATGAATTCAGGGAAAAATAAGATCAAAGTAGATGCATAAAAAACATTATAGCTTATAACATTTGAAAAACTTAAAATTTTGGTTTCAGTAATATTCATGATATAGGCCATGATACATACTTATCTATATTTGAATAGAACCACTCATATATGCACCATTTATGTGCTTTGGGAAGCTTCAGAAGATTGCGTAATCGAAAACCAATCTTCTGTGACGCTTTCTTATCTGGTGTTGACATTGTTGCTGTAAATTTCTACAAAATGAAAAAAAAAACAGAGATTAATTGCAGTCCCATTAAGTAAAAATGAACATTTATAACACTGAATAAATTTGTAAAAAGGTAAATTATGTTTACATACTCAAAAGATTCAACAACATTCAACATGGAATTTTTGTTATAGAATAAAAAACATTCTAATTATTTCTTACAAAGTTAAAGGTTCCAGTTTCATAAAATATTCTGACAAAGAAGGTGAAATATTTGCCCCTCCCCACGTTTGCACTGCAATACAATTTCAATTTAGGGATGCAGGAAGAAGAGGCTTGTATGAAATATTCTTAGACTTCAGAGGCCACAAAAGACCAGTAAAAAGAGAGTAACAGACAGACAGACAAACACACACACACAGAAAAGAGAAAGAACACACAAGCAAGCACTAGGTCCAGAAGGTTTCACCAGTGAATTCTATTAAAAAAAAAAAAAAAGAATTCCAGTGCTATTATGCTATTCAAATGTTTCAGATCACTGAAGAAGAAAAAAAGCTTCCCCACTTTTTTTATAAAGCCAGCATAACATAGATAAGAAAACCTGCCAAATAAAAGACTTTAGAAAATATCACTTGGCCGGGCTCGGTGGCGCATGCCTGTGATCCGAGCACTCTGGGAGGCTGAGGCAGGTGGATCGCTCAAGGTCAGGAGTTCGAGACCAGCCTGAGCAAGAGCGAGACCCCGTCTCTACTAAAAAATAGAAAGAAATGATCTGGACAACTAAAAACATATATATATAGAAAAAATTAGCCAGGCATGTCCCAGCTACTCGGGAGGCTGAGGCAGGAGGATCGCTTGAGCCCAGGAGTCTGAGGTTGCTGTGAGCTAGGCTGATGCCACGGCACTCTAGCGCGGGCAAAAGAATGAGACTCTGTCTCAAAAAAAAAAAAAAAAAATACAATTCACCATTACTAATAAATCAAAAGGAGAAAAGTCCAAGGATGCTAAAGACATCTGAACACTATCCATTAAAAGAACTCTTAATAGAAATAGACGAAATAATTGAAAAATACAACATACCAAAAGTTAAGTGATACAGCTACCATAGTGCTTGTAGGAAAATTTAATTTATAGACTTCAATTTTAAGTCTAACCTACATTTAAAAAGAAGAAATATTTCAAATAAATAATCTAACCTCTCACCTTAAGAAACTAGAAAAAGAAGAGCAAAGTAAATCCAAAGCAAGTAGAAGGAAAAACTAAGATCAGAATAGAAACAAATAAAATAGAAAATAAAAAAATAGAAAAAAATCAATGAAACTGAAAGTTTGTTGAAAATATCAACAAAATTAACAAACTTTTAACTACACTGACCAAGAAAATAAAGATAGATGTATACTTTTTTAATCTGATAAAACATTTCTCCCCACTCCAATCCAAAAATCAGTATCATATTCAATATTAAAATCCTAAAAACATTCTAATTAAAGTGAGGAATATGACAAAGATGTCAACTATCACCACTATTTTTTAATATTATTTTGAAAGAACTGGCCAATTAGATAAGAGGAATAAAAACTGGAAAAGAGAAGATATAATGTACCATTATGTACAGGTGATATGACTGTCCCAGAAAATTCAAGAAAATTATCTGTATCCATTAAAAACAATAAGAGAATTTAATAAAGTGGATGAATACAAAGTTGATGTATAAAAATCTGTATGACAAAATAAATTACAGTCTTTTCTATGTAAATAAGAACTGGTTAGACAATAAAATGAAGAAATATCCTGTTTATGATAACAAAAATGACAAGAACAAAAAATATTAAATACTTACAAATATACTTAAGAAATGTGCAAGACTGATATGGCAAAAAATTTAAAGTCTGCTGAGGAATATTAAGGACTTGAATAAGTAGAACTACAACCAGACCTTAGGCAGTCTCAATGTTACATATATGTCATTTCCCATAAATTTGTACTATTAGTGCAATCCCAATAAAAATGACAACAGGATATTTTTCCTATTCAAACTGATTCTAGAGTTTACATGGAAACATAAATGTGAAAGAATATTTAGGAAAAAACTAAAAAAGGAATATGTACTAATGTTTTACCAGACATTAAAACAGTACAAAGCCATGTTAAAACAATTTGATACTAGCACACAGAAATATACTAGACATAGAGACAGAAAGCATAGAAGTAATCCCAAATGAACACAGGAATCTAGCTTGTGATGAAGGCAGCACTTTAAATCCATGTGTAAAAGATGGATTAACCAATAAATGTTACCAGGACGACTTAGTAGCTCACTGTGAAAAAAATTAGGTTGCAGTCTTACCTCATTCCTTACTCCAAAATAAATTCCAAATGTATTGAAAAGTTAAACAACAAAACAATGAAATAAGAAATATGAGAGAATTCTAAAACTATAAATTTTTGACTAGGAAAGGTCTTCCTGAACACGACAAACTCAAGAAGTCATAAAAAAGGAAAGAAAGTTAAATTTGACCCTTAAAAAATTTTAAAACCTGGCCAGGCACGGTGACTCACACCTGTAATCCTATCACTCTGGGAGGCTGAGGTGGGAGAATCGCTTGAGCTCAGGAGTTTGAGACTAGCCTGAGCAAGAGCAAGACCCCATCTCTACAAAAAATAGAAAAAATTAGCCGGGCATGGTGGCATGTGTCTGTAGTTTCAACTACTGGGAAGGACGAGGCAGGAGGATCACTTGAACCCATAAGTTTGAGGTTGCAATGAGCTATAATGACGCCACTGCACTCTACTCAGGGCAACCAAGTGAGACTGTCAAAAAAAAAAAAAAAATTGTTAAATCCTACATGTTGAAAAATACAGAAACAAAGTCAAAAGATAAACTATAAACTCTGAAAAACAAATTACAACCATGTAAATAGCCAAAGGGTTAATGTCCTTAATATATAAAAAATTATTCTAAACTAGTAAAAAAAAAAAAAAAAAA
>NW_012146079.1:6250298-6250741 GCF_000956105.1 Propithecus coquereli | reverse complement strand
GAAAAGAAAAAGAAAAACACTAGTAAACTTATACCAAAAATGCTCAGGATGTTCACTGCAGCATTGTTTGCAAGAGTAAAATTTAGAAACTATTTAAATGCCCCCAAATAGGAGGATTTATAAATAATGATATTACATAAGATTGAATATCTTACAACAGGAAAAAGAAGTGAAATACTGAACCCTGTTTGCCTACCTATCTATCTCAATCAATCAACATGGCCAGATCTCCAAAAAGACTTTAGAGTGAAAAAACTAAATTACAGAATGATGCATGACATAATACCATGAAAATGATATTATAAATGTAATTTTAAAAATATATACATTTAAGCTGGGTACGGTGGTTCATGCCTGTAATTCCAGCATGTTGGGAGGCTGAGGTGAGAAGATTGCTTAAGGCCAGAAGCTCAAGACCAACCTGGGCAATGTAGTGAGTCCCT
>NW_012146079.1:6249380-6250133 GCF_000956105.1 Propithecus coquereli | reverse complement strand
CTGAAAAACAAATTACAACCATGTAAATAGCCAAAGGGTTAATGTCCTTAATATATAAAAAATTATTCTAAACTAGTAAAAAAAAAAAAAAAAAAAAGACCAATAATCCAATAGAAAAATGGGGAAAAGATACAAACAGTTTACAGAAAAGGAAAGAAATAGTTTTTAAACATATGAAAACTATAGCAACCATACTGATAGATGAAATGCCAACTATAACAAGTGAGAGGGCTGGGCACAGTGGCTCATGCCTGTAATTCTAGCCCTCTGGGAGGCCGAGGGGGGAGGATCACTTGAGCCCCAAGAATTGGAGACCAACCTGGGCAACACAGCAAGATCACATCTCTATAAAAAAAATTATTTTTAAATTACCCTACAAAAAATTTTTTTAAAAATCACCCAGGCATGATGGCACACACCTATAATCCTAGCTACTTGGGAGGCTAAGCCAGGAGGATCACTTGAGCCCAGGAGTTTGAGGCTGCAGTGAACTGATTGTGCCACTGTACTCCAGCCTGGGCGACGGAGAGAGACCCATCTCTTCAAAAAACCCAAGTGAGAGGCTGTATCAGATTAGCAAAAATCTGGATGTTTAAGGATGTGGAGTTGACAAGCATTTGGAAAATAGAGGCTTTGATATATTGCTGGTAGAAAATATAAACCAGTACAATTTCTTTTAAGAGTATTTAATACTGCTTTAAAAACCTTAAATGTGGGCCAGGCGCGGTGGCTCACGCCTGTAATCCTAGCACC
>NW_012146079.1:6224112-6248080 GCF_000956105.1 Propithecus coquereli | reverse complement strand
CAAACTCCTGGGCTCAAGCAATCCTTCTGCCTCAGCCTCCCGAATAGCTGTGACTACAGGCATGTGCCACCATGCCCGGCTAATTTTTATATATACATATATATTTTTAGTTGTCCAGCTAATTTCTTTCTATTTTTTTAGTAGAGACGGGGTCTCGTTCTTGCTCAGGCTGGTCTCGAACTCCTGAGCTCAAACGATCCACCCGCCTTGGCCTCCCAGAGTGCTAGGATTACAAGCGTGAGCCACCGTGCCTGGCCCAGTTTTTTCACTGATGTCCTTTTTCTGTTCCAGAATCCAATTCAGGATACCACACTGTATTTAGAAAATTAACTTTCTAATGTAAAAAAAGAAAAGTTGTGTAAGTGAGGAGGAGATGTTTGGCATAAATAACCAAATTACTATAAAATACTCTTGCCATAAAAAGTGCTATGTTTCTATTGAGTTAGTGACCCAGACTTTTAAATAGGGTATTGGTGGCTCAATGAATATAAAACTATATTAAAGATCCCTCTGTTGGAAAAATATATTTAAATTGTTCATGAAAATATAAATTATTACAACTTTATGAATAGATTGACAGTATCTTCCAAATTTTAGATATAAATAATCTTGTTGTAGCAATTGTACGTCTAAGGAGTATTCAACAAATGGAAAATGGGGAGTGACTACTATTGGATACAAGGTTTCTCACTGGGGTGATAAAAATGTTCTAAAATTGATTGTGGTGATGGTTGCATAACTCCGTGCATTATTAAAAACCATTAAATTTGTAGACTTTAAATTGATGAATTATATATGTGAATTATATCTCAATAAAGCTTTTTTTTTTTAAAGTAGGATTCTGGATACAGGCTGCCTGTATAATTAGCCTTCCTTCCTAGCTTTTTGATCTTGAGCAAGATACTTTACTTCTCTGTGTCTGTCTTCTCATCTGCAAAATGGAGAATAACAAACATTAACCTACTTCATATGGGTTGCTGAAGATGAAAATCAAAGTAATACATATGAAGTGCTTGTGAGTACATACTAAGTACTCAATAAAAGTTAGTTTTCATAATTTTTCATCTCTAGGGGGGTATTCTTTAAATATACATGGACAAAATGCAACAGATTTAGAGGATATAACTAGAAAGGTAAGGGAACAAGCCACGTTATGTAAATGAAGACTGAAAGAACGAGGGATGTTAAGACTAGTAAAGGGAAAACTCAGAGGACACAAAAACTTTTCACATATTTGAAGAAGTCTCATATCATGTTTGTCCTGTGTTATATTTGCTCTGTATTGCTCAGAATTGTTCCACATTACTAGAAAGGACATTGTAAAATAGTCCTGAAGGCATGATGTACCTAGGAAGTAAGGCAATGGATGGAGTTGGGACAGTTTCATAGTCATAAAGACCAGTTTTCTGTGTTTGTAAGTCATCCAGATTATCCTAGTAACAGTTCTTCCAAAGTCAAGCTAACAAATTGTTATTTAACTATTTCTTGTATTCATTCAATCCTGTATCCAACACATAAACGCGCCAAGAAATACACATTACATTTTAGTTTCAACAAGATCAAATTTTTAAATTACATTTTAGAGGCTTACATGTGGTTACACTTGACAACTTTTTTTTTTTTGAGACAGGATTTCGCTCTGTCACCCTGGGTAGAGTGCAGTGGCATCACCATAGCTCACTGCAAGCTTAAACTCTTGGCCTCGAGTGGTCCTCCTGCCTCAGCTTCCCAAGTAGCTGGGACTACAGACATGTGCCACCACACCCAGCTAATTTTTCTATTTTTTGTGGAGACGGAGTCTCGCTCTTTCTCAGGCTGGTCTTGAACGCCTGGCCTCAAGCAATCCTCCTGCCTCAGGCTCTGGACAACTTTTTAAAAAAAGCTTGGCCAAGCAGGGTGGCTCATGCCTGTAATCCCAAGCACTCTAGGAGGCTGAGGTAGAAGGATCACTTGAGCCCAGGAGTTAAAGACCAGCCTGGGCAAAATAGTGAGATCCCCGTTTCTACAAAAAAAAAAAAAAATTAGCTGTGACCAGTGGCGTGGGCCTGTAGTCCTAGCCAGTTGGGAGGCTGAGGCTGGAGGGTGACTTGAGCTCAGGAGTTGGGGGCTGCAGTGAGCTGTGATCACTACACTGCACTCCAGCCTGGGAAACAAAGCAAGACCCTGTCTGAAAAAATAAAAAAGTTCAAGATACATTTTTGTTCATTCTACAGAACATGAACATATCTTACTGTTTGAAATTATCATCAGGTATGTAAGAACTTTTTTTCTGGTAGGGCATATTGCTGTCCTGCTTTTACCTGATGCCAAATCTCTGGTTGACAAAATCACCTCTATTATGATCCATTATATTGGAAAATCTTGTTTTATAACACTTTTGGAAAATAATGAAAGGGAAGTAGGCACTGACTATATCAGAAGTTAGAAATTTGATAGAAGAAAAATTACATTATTTTTAAAGTTAATAATTCCTTATCCAATTTTCATTCCTTTGATTCTTACATGTCCACTATGATTTAAAAAAAAAGATGCCAAAAATACAAACAGGAGATATGATTTTATGCTATATATTTTCCTCTTTTGGATCGATCAAGGAAGTCTTCAACATACTTTCCTCAGTGATAAAGTAAAATATTTTTTCCCATCTTATTTCCATGCACAACTCTAAACTGTTTCCATATTGCCAAACCAATTTGCTTAATGTCCACTATCTCCATGCTGAAAAGAAAACTGTGCATCTGTAGGACTGACAACTGGCTTTCTACTCTAGTTTAAAGTTGATCAACAAAACAATGACATTTTTTAGGTAACTAAAATAGAAGCAGAGTGGCAGTACTGATTTAAAGAAAAGAACTTGTTACTCAAAATGTAATAGAATACCATAAACTTTATTATGTTGGACAACTACTTACTTCCTTTCACGTAAAACAAAATTTTAGCACATACATACCTGTGGAACCATTGCAACTCTTTGGTTTCTCTTAGGTGACCTTGTATTTATTTGTCTATCATCTTCATCAGAAAAGAGTCGACTTCGTTTTGAATTTCTGAAAGGCTATGATAGAAATTTTTTATTTAATGAAAAAGCTGAACACTTCCCATTTTTGTTCCAAAATACAACTGTATACTTGGAAAATAGGGCTAACTCTGAATTATTAATATCAGCAGTATGGAAAGATGAAGTATGTATAACACGAAGTACACAAAGCCAAATATAGGTAATCTTAGATTTAGAAAGCAGTATGATATATTTATGCAATTTGCTTACAAATGAAACACCTAGCTGATGACTAAAACTAGAACCCAAGTCTTCTTAGTACACTGGCAGCCTTGGATGGTGAAGATAGGAAAATAAATTCTAGAAATTCCAATTCAAATTATATTGGCATTTGGGTTAATACCACCTGGGTGTATGACATATGTCTGCTACATAGGGCTGGGCTGGGCCAATGATACTGTATCACTCTAGAAGAGTAAGCCTAAAATGTATATAATATTATACTAGATCTGCTATCAAAAAATGTTATTTACGAATTTCCATTTGTGAATAAAAATACAAGATACACATGATAGATCTTCAATAATTACCTGGAGAACTAAAAAAAATTTTTTTAAATACCAAAAGTACACCATATACTTAAGGGTCTGTAATATAAAAAATTTTACAGTCCACCCTATATTCAGAGGTTTCATTAATAGAAACAACAGAAATAATATCCCAATAAAACCAACATCCTTTTTCAAAGCCTTCTCCCACCACTCAAGGCAGACCTTCATGCCTATATGCAAAGGAGACAGGTGAAGAGGGCTAACGCCATATGGGTAGAATCCAGTTGGACCTACAGACCCTTAAAATTAAACCCACTTGGAGTCTCAATACTCTATATCCCTGACAGGAAGTCCCTTCTACTCTACCTGCCTTCCCTGACCACAGGCAGAGAGGAGGAAGGGCATGTAGGCGATGGGAAGTCCCTCATGTAGTGGGGAAGTCCCTCACATTCACTGTGGTCAGCTGGCCAAGCTACTGTAACTGCTGCTGTCCAGCTCCGGGCTTGTTTCATGACTGACCCCTAAAACTTCCTGGCAGAGGAGGGGAGAAATAGAGTTCCTAAAATTACCAGTCATGCCAATTATATGCTCATCTCTACTTTCCACCTCCAAAGGCACTTACCCTTTACCTATACAAGGATTTTTTTTTTTTTTTTTTTAGCTATACAGGAATTTAATACCTTACCACTTATAAATCTTTTTGCAGGAACCAGAGCCATGTAAATTTTTTACATAACTAATGAAAGTATGATTTGGGGTTGTTGGAGTTTTTTTGGTTTTGTTTTTCCTGTTTAAACAAACTACAATTATTTAACAAACACTTAATGATGACCGGATTATCACTGGCTACAGATAATTTACCTAAACAAGATCAAATAGTGCTCAATAACACTAAAAGATTCAAATGCTTGAGGTTGGGGAAATAACTTGTAAATTTTTTTTACTGTGCTATAAGAACCTAAACATACCAATAATACAATTTAGGTGTAATTATTCTAAAATGTAAGAAAAGTTCATTCCTTACCATCTCCACAGCAGGGCCTGTATTCCTGCCTTTCCAAACAGGCGTTTTCTGTAAAGAACTATACTTTTCATTCCATGTGTTAGATAAGCTTCCCTCTGTAATGAATAATTAATACTAATAAAATTTAGGTTTAGTTCAAAGGATTTCATTCTATGAACACTGCCTTTTTAGTAATAGCTATATATGTGAAATATTTACCAACATGGAAAAAAATATGCTGACCATAATTTTAGTTTATTGCAAATGAAAAATCTCTTTTGTATTTTTCTGTCAAACTCTCTAAATAATCAGATAAAGCAATACATCTTGAAAGTATTAAATTTCCATACTGAAACATATAGCTTCTTTTTTCTCTTTCTTTTTGGCTTTTAATAATGTCTCCACTCTAATTTGCCAAAAACTACCTGATTGAAAGAAGGGCAATGGAAAAAGCCCCTTCTAACCTTGAATTTTGAGCATATTTCCAAATGTTTTTTGCTTCAATGTGTGAAGCCCTTGACATATGAAAATGAAATTAGTGTGGTGTTTCTGTTTTTCTTACTTGAAAGGAATGTCTTCAGAATTCTGCACAAGCAGGAAAAATCCAATCAAGTAACTGATTAGATATATTATGAAAATAAAGAGAAGTGAGTTTAATTTTTTTATAAAGGATATATTTATATATACAGAGAGAGAGAGAAAATCAGGATGAATCCACATAAGATGGTTATTTTTATTTTCTTCTAGTTGCTCATCAGCATTTTCTAATTTTTTCTATAAGAAATTTACATTACTTGTATAATTTTTTTAAAAAAGAAATGGCTTTTATACTTGGAGAAAAAGAATAATGGAATACTTTTTAAGAGGCACAAAAGAAAAAAGTGGATGGGCAGGGCGCGGTGGCTCACGCCTGTAATCCTAGCACTCTGGGAGGCAGAGGCGGAGGGATCATTTGAGCTCAGGAGTTCAAGACCAACCTGAGCAAGAGTGAGACCCCGTCTCTACTAAAAATAGAAAGAAATTGGCCAAACAACTTAAAATAGAAAAAATTAGCCGGGCATGGTGGCACACGCCTGTAGTCCCAGTTACCTGGGAGGCTGAGGCAGGAGGATCCCTTGAGCCCAGGAGTTTGAGGTTGCTGTGAGCTAGGCTGATGCCGCAGCACTCTAGCCCGGGCAAAAGAGTGAGACTCTGTCTCAAAAAAATAAAAAAGATGGGATGGAATTGATCCTGCTAGGCAAAGAAATCAGGGGTATTCTAGAAGAGAAGTGGTCCTCAAGTCAGAAGGATTTAATCTGGTAAATCACCAATTCAAAGCACAACACAGTAGCTTTAAAGACTAAAAGTCTTTTAAAAAACTAAAGAGAATATTTAACTAAAAAATCTTTGAGAATATTTAGTTTGGTTTCAAATTTATTTACCCAGTAGAATCTTAATCAAGTGGTAAAATTTTGAATAGAGTATATTAAAAGACTAGCCTAATGTACCTACCAAAAGAAATAGCAAGATCAAGGCACATGTCTAACGTTTTCTCAGAAAGAGAAAAGTACTATCATTCTTTTATTTCAGGGAACTTGCATTATAACTTAGAAGGCAAAATTCTTAAAAATAAACTATTATGCAAATATATAGCTCAGTGCAGTTTAATAAATGCTTTAAATCTAAATAAGATATTTCTGGAATGTTTAGTTAGAAAGTTCTTAATAATTTTAGGAAAAAGATTTTCTTAATTTCTAACAATTGAGAATCAATTCTTCTATAAAAGCATTATGAATTTAAGGTTATCAATGAAAACCAATATTTAAAAGCTACAATGAATCATAACCTAGAAGGAAAAGAAAAAACACTATACCCAAATTAATTTAATGAATTAAATTTCTAGCTATGGTACACATAAAACTGCTATAATTCTTACCTTTTAAACTGACAAGGGCTTTTGCTGAAGAGCCTGCAATTAAAAACAAATCAATAATTATTTCATAATCAAAGTGAGGAAAAAAAACTTGGTTTGGAGGTAAAAGTGATCCCTTTAGTTTTAGCAATATTGAGTTTGAAGTGACGGTGGGTGCAATTAGAAATAACTATTAATAGCAGACAATTCAAGCTATAGACCAGGACTCAGACAGGGTAAGGAAGAACTGAAGAAAAACATATGGGAGTCTTCTTGAAGTTTTGAGAACTGGAGACCATTCCAGCAGAGGAAAATGAAGAAAGAGAGAAAAGAGGAAGAAGAGAGACAGAAGTAATTTTGGATCCACCAGAAGTGCTCTGGTGCTGGAGGAACAGAGAAAGAGAACTGACATTTATTGAGGCAAAGATTAGAAGTGGTAACAGAGTGGAGAAAACAGACAATGGAAATGATCCACGGACTGTCATAGCAGGCAATAAGTCCCTTGAAAGTCTAGAATGCAAGTATGTGCAACACTTACAGATGCAAGCTGGAAAAGGGAGTTCAGAACAGCCAAGAGGGGCTAGCATAAAGTTGGAGGGGCCCACTGGATAAAACTTTAGTGTATATTAGAGTAACCAGGAAGCTGCTCATACATGCAGAACCTGTTCTATTAATAAATAATAATTTAAGGGATTCTGTTGCAGATAACACTCTTTGAGAGACACTGGGCTACAGGTCCTGGTGTGAATAAAGGACAGTATCTATGGGTTGGGAAAGTAGGAGAATCAATAGGGAGAGAAGTTTTTTGAGAGAGGGAGAGCAATAAATTAAAAATCTCAGAATTGAAAAAAAATAAAAAATAAATAAAATCTCAGAATTGAATGTATTGCAAAGAAGTCCAACTCATTTGAAAAATAATTAAGAATGATCTCAGAAGATAAAGTAAAAAAAACATGAACCAGGTACAAAAATCAGAGAAGACAGATTAAGCCTCCTTGGTGTTTAGTAAAAGCAGCAATGATTTACAACTTATATAAATGGAAAACAGACTTTAAAGGAGAAGCAACAGATAAAGTATGGCAGTTATGGCTATGAAACATTTCATCTCAAATCCTTAAACAATATGCATCTCAGATCCCCTAAACCTCAACTGACTTTTCCTCCACGGGTCAGTATGACGGGCTTGCAGAACAGACACCTATTAGCATTAAAGCCACTCTAGTTTTCACCCTACTTTCTTGCCTAGATGTGGAGAATGGTTAATAAAACAGGAGAACAGAGTCCATATGGCGAATTGAAGCTTAATGACCAAAGGCAGTAGAGTCATGGGGGAGTGAGGGAAGAATGGCATAAAATCTTCCTAAAAAGCCTCAAACGATACAACACAACAAGCAGTAATAGTAGACAACGCACATATCCATGTAGCTACCAAGAGATATACGGTTCATTTGAGAAAATGCTGTAATCATTTACTCATTCAGTGAATATGTACAGAGCGCTAACTGCATGCCAGTCCCTGCTCTAGGCAACCAGGATGCAACAGCAAGCAGAACAGCCAAGGTCCCTGTTCTTATGGAATTTACATTCTAGTGAAGGGAGACAAACAAATACACATGTCAGGTGATGATAAGCACTATGGGAAAAAATAAAGCAGGATACCAGGAAAAGGCAGGGTGGGGGAAAGGAAGACTATTTGTAGTAAGGTGCTCATGATTAGCTTTTGCAAAAGATGATGATATTGAGTAGAGATCTGAAGGAAAAGGGATAAGCCATATGATATCCACTCCTGTTCCATGAAGGCAGGAACCATATCTTGGAGATTCTGACCTATCGCCTTTAACCTTTTTTCCTTTTTTGGGAGGCAGTATAGCATGGTGGTTAAGAGAACTTGTTCTAGATTGAAACTAGCTATGTTTGAATATTGGCTTGGACACTTTCCTGAGTGTTACCTTAAGCAAGTCACTTAAACCTCTCTGTACTGTTATTTCTTCATTTGTAAAATGAGGATTAGTTAATATACGTAAAAGTGCTTAGAACAATGCACATAGTACATGGCTAATTCTGATATAGTGCTTATTGTATTATTTTGAGCAATCGAAAAAACTATTAGGTTGAGAAAATGAATTTTACAGGCAGGTGAATCTGATTAAATTAGAATCCTGCTCTAACTAGGTGTATTCATTCATCCATTCAACAAGTACTTACTGAATGCCTGCCATAAGCACTATTTTAGGGGCTAGGGTTACCCCCAGGAACAAGACAGACAAAGCCTCTGCTCTTAGAGAGTTTACATTCTAGTAGAAAGAGACATGTAACAGGCCCGGTGCGACAGCTCATGCCTGTAATCCTAGCACTCTGGGAGGCTGAGGCGGGAGGACTGCTTGAGGTCAGGATTTGGAGACCAGCCTGAGCAAGAGCCAGACCCCCATCTCTACCCAAAATAGAAAAAGTTAGTTGGGTGTGGTGGCACATGCCTGTAGTCCCAGCTACGTGAGGGACTGAGGCAAGAGGATCGCTTTAGCCCAGGAGTTTGAGGTTGCAGTGAGCTATGATGACACCATTGCACCCTACCCACGGCAACAGAGCAATACTCTGTCTCAAAAATAAAAAATTAAAAAAAGAGACATATAATAAACAAGTACATAAAATAATAATTATGGCTCATGGTAATTGCTATAAAGGAAATAAACAGGGTGATATCACTTAGGCAAGGCATCTTTGAGGAGGTAACATCCGAAAAGAATTAGCTCTGAGAAAGCAGGAAATCAAAGCAATGAATCTGGGCAGAAGAAACAGCAGGTTAAAAAGTCCTGAGAAATTATTAATAGTTCAGCATAATCAAGGAGTGGGAGCATTGTGCTTGGGGATTAGCCAGCAAGCAAGAGAGGTATGAAAAAAGGTCCGAGAGGGAAGCCAGGTGTTATACATGGAACTGGGAATGCAATCATGAAGAAAAACAGGGTACCTGCTCAGGTGGGGCTATTAAGCAAACAATCACATAAACAAATGTGAAACTGCAACTGTTGACAGCTGCCACTAAGAAGTTACAAAGTGGTATGGAAAGATTTAGAGAAGACATAATCTAGTCAGGAAGGATGCGAAATAGCTCTGATGAAGTGTAAAATGGGATATAAAAGATAAGGAGAAATTAATTGAAAGTGAAGGGAAGAAAGAATTCCAGGTACAGAGAACAGCATGTGCAAAGGCCGTGCAGAAAAGGGAGCCTGGTGAGTACAGGAAATGAAAACGGTCCAATTTAACCCAAAGGGATAGAATGAGAGGAAGAATAGAAAAAAAATCAAGCTGGAGAGGTGGGAAGCAGCCAGACCACAAAGGGTCTTGTAGCTACTAAAGGGTTTTGTTTTGTTTCTTAGAGACAGGGTCTCGCTCTGTCCACCTAAGCTAGAGTACAGTGGCGCTCATAGCTCACTGCAACCTCGAACTCTCAGGTTGAAATGATCCTCCTGCCTTAGCTGTTCGAGTAGCTAGGACTAGAAGTGGGTGCTACCACACCCAGCTAATTTAAAAAAAAATTTTTTAGAGACAGGGGAGGGGTCTCACTATGTTGCCCAGGCTGGTCTCCAACTCTTGGCCTCAAGTGATCCTCCCACTTCAGCATCTCAAGTAGCTCAGATTATAGTGTGAGCTGCGGCACCCAGCATACTACAGGGTTTTAAATAGGAAGATGACATATGTACATTTTGAAAGGATCCCTCTGGCTGTGTGTTTGTGGGGAGGGGGTTAGATTAATGGGAGGCTGAAGTGATTAGTGTAGAGAAGAGATGGTGACAGTTTGGGCTGGGGTAATGGTAAGAAGTAGGTAGAATTAATAGACATTTAGAAGGTAAAAGTTACAAAGACTTAGTAAAGGCTTAAATAAGGGAAGTAAAAGACAGGGACATGCCAAAGATAATCTCTAGGTTTCTTCCCTGCCAGCTGCATGCACAGTGGAACCATTCATTAAGACAGGAACCACTGGAAGTATCTCTGTCCTGGGGTGGAATTATGAGGTAGATTTTTGAACCGGTGAAGTGTGAGGACCTCTGAAGCACCTAAAAGGAGATGTGAAATATGTGGGAGATATCAAGATCAGAAGCTCAGAGGAAAGATCTGAGTTGAAGATGACATCATTTTCCTCATATATAAAATTGAGCACTTACATCAATTGAAATGAGGATTAAATGAACAAATAATTGTAATATGCTTTGCGTAGCATCTGGTTCCTAGTAAATACTCAAAAAATCGTAGCTTTTTATTATTGATAATATTATACTGGCTATTGGCTAATATATTAGCTAGCCTCCTTGACTAAACATTACCAAAAAACATATTACTATTTCCAGTATCAAACTGAAATCACTATTCCTTTTCAAGACCCTACTCCAGTTTCATTAATAATGCCTATTACTCTACATTCAATTCCATAAAATCAAGTATTTTTGTCCCTGATTTGTGGCACTATGTAACAAACCAGGTAAGAAAATGCCTTGTTTCAACAAAGCTGAAGTCTAGCTAAACAAAACACACACCCCACAAACACATACACACACCAATACACCAGAGATGTCACAAAGTAAAATAAATGATTAAGTTATGTAGTTTGAGAATGTGGCTAGAATTTGAACCTTAGTATAAATCCCAAGACCCTACAAAGAACCAAAGAACCACAGTAAGTTCTCAATAAATGTTTGATAATGAAGCAAATATTTCTAATGACAGTAATAAGAAAGCCACTTAAAATACCTCTCATTTCAACAGAATAACCACAGTAACCAAAATAATAGCTCTAGTGATTGTGACTTCTAAAAGGTGATAAGACATCTTCATGATAAAGACATAGCAAGGATAAGAAAAACTTCTTTAGATGACAAGCACACTGTGCTTAGCAGGCCCACCATTATTTGGGAGCATCCTAAATCACAATTAACTGTATTCTGCAAACAAGAAACAATGAAACTCATGGATGGGCTACAGCTGGGCCCTGACCAATACAGTAGCCACTAGCTACATGTGACTATCTACATTTAAATTTATTGAAATTAAATGAAATTAAAGATTCAGTTCCTCAGTCACTCTAGCCACATTTGAAGTGTTCCACAGCCACATACAGCTAATGACTACCTTATTGGACATCATAAAACAAGAGTATTTCCATCACTGATAAAGTTCTTTTGGGACTTAGTGCTGGTCTACATCAAATTTAGAACAAAAACTTTTAATACAACTTTTCACTAGTTTAGCAATTTGAACTTTTATTTTACTTTGACCTCACGAAGAAAGCAGAACTGGCAGTATCTTTATCTCTCATTTTTAAAGTCTATTTGCCTTGTGCACAGATAGATTTAACAGTGATTGAGCCTTTTGTTTTTGTTATACTAAAACTCTCACAAATGATACGTATACACAAACTGGTGAACGTGGACTCAGAATCTTTTTGTAATTAACTAAAATATTTGTCTTTTTATATAATTTATGCAATACTCTAAATTACAAAACTAAGTTCCATTGTCCTTAAACTACGGAATTGGTGCTTTTACTTACTCAACACAAATGAGCATACATGTCTTAGACGTCAGGGTGAATGAACGTGGCTAAGTGAGGCAATGCGCAGGAGTAGGTGTCAGGCAGAGTACTGGACATGTGCTGTGCTGGTCACATCCATGTGCAAAGGTACCCTAATGATTCTTAAGACACAGACATTCAGAAGAAAGTCTGTGGGATGGGGGCTACCTGAACGCTGTGTATCCAGTCTGGATGACCTCCGGGAAGGTCCGCTGCCACCTGTGGGGCCAGGGGAAGGGGCCAATCCTCTGACACAGAAACATTTCCAGGGGTGGACACACCGGTTGGGGGTGGGGGGGAGACAGTGAAGATCACAAGCGCCTGTAGAGACAGGAGCTGTGACAGGACAAGATCAGAGGCGGGGGCAAGAAGAAGGGGCTGTGACCACCCCCTGCCCAGCCCGAGCCCTCCCCCGGCCCCGGGACGGGCGAGTTACATAACCCCGGCGGGCGTCTCTCGGCGACGGGAGAGTGGTGCAGGCGGCGAGGACAGCCCCCGCGTCCGGGGGCCGCTCTTCTCCCACCTCGGCCGGGGGCCGGAGTCGGGCCAGGGGAGCAGCCACCGCCTGCGCCCGGCACAGGCTGGACTCCCGGGCTTTCGGTTTCCGGCCCTGGCGCTCACACAACCCCAGAAACCAACACACAGACACCATAACAAAGGCGGCGACGCGGCGGCAACACCGGAGTGGGAGGACTAGGGGACCACAGTGGGGCTGGCAGTCAGCCCACCTGCCCGGCAGAGGGTACGGCCGCCCGTCCCGGCCGGTGCAGCGGCGGGGCAGGCGGCGGGCGGGAAGGGGGGGGGTGCTTTGAGGTGCTACTCACTCTCGTCAGGCAACTGGTCGAGCTCCGCCATCTTGAACGAGCCGCGCCGCTTTTTCAAAGGCTGCCCGCCGCGGTGCATTGTGGGGCGGAGACTGTCTTTGCGAGGGAGGTTCGAATGCGGAGCTCGCCGCCCGCGGCGCCGCGCCGCGCTGCTCCCGCCGCTGCCGGCCGAGGCGGGCCGGCTCCTCCCGCGCTGGCCCCGGGAGGTGGTGCGGCCGAGGGGGGCCGCGCCTCGCCCCTCCGCTTCGGCCCCCGGCCGGGCCGGGCCGGGCCAGAGGGAGGGAGGAGGGAGGCCGCGCGGAGAGGCCCGGCGCTGGAGCGCGGGGGGAGCAGCGCCGACTCCCGAGTCCCGCCCGGGCTCCGCTCCCGGCGCGCGTTTCGCGGCTCGCGCTGCAGCTGCGGGAACTGCAGGCTGTTTGTTCCAAGTGGGGACAGGGAGGGAGGCCTCAGCAGGGAGAAAGAAGCCCTCGGTTCTTGGTCGCATTACCGGAGGGAGCTCTACGCGGAGTAAAATATCCATGGTTCCCCAAAACCACGTTTCTCGTACGCCTCCATCCCAGCTCCTCTCCCGAGAGCTCAGGCCGCGGCTGCCCCACTGCGTGTCGGTCCAGGACTCAGGGTCCCAGCGGCCCCCCGCAAGCAGGGGACACCTCTCCTTCTGAATGTTGGAACCTAAGCTGCGTGCAGCCGGGAAGGGAGACCTTGAGAGGTCATGAAGTTAGTCATTTAGGCCGACAGCTAAAGAACTGTTCTGCTCGGCTCTTTTATCCATTCGACACCGGACCGTGTATTGAGCTGGGAGAGAATTACAACAGGAATAACAGGAGGCTTCGTGAGGATACAGACAACAAGGAACAGTGACCCTACAAGGTGATAAAGTACCCTGATCCAAATATGAGAACATTGAATGAGAATTCATTCTGTTTTGAAAGAAGCTCAAGGAAAGATTTCACAATTCCTGTCTGTAACATTTTCCAGTAATAAACCACTGTTGCTTTTCAGCAATTCATTTAACAAATGTTATTGAGCTCCAATCCTTTTCTCCAGGAAAGGCTGGGATGGGGGTGGGGAAATGGGACAGCTAAGCAATGAAAAAGAGAACATGGTTGAATTCCAGGAACTACAAAGTTAAAAAGTGGTAGACTTAAGATGACAGCCGTACATAAAGCTGTACACAGCCCAGGCTAAAGGGTCAGACTTGCTTAGAGCCCTGGAAAGGTCAGGTTTTAGATGAGGAGGGCAGTATGTTTCCATTTGTGTTTGGTTGTGGACAAAATGAGAACCTGGAAACCAATCAGGAGGAAGCTTGTTGGGGCAGGGAAAGGACAAGAGAGAGATACCTGTGCTGGTGGCTGTAGAGGTTCCAGAGGGTGGCATTATGGCTGCTCATTGTGTAATCTCAGGCAGGTTTGTTTCTTCTGTGTGCCTCAGTTTCTCATCTGTAAATTGCAGATAACAGGGTTGTTTCGAGAATTATATGAGTTGATAGACTAAAAGACTTTATAATAGCTCCTGGCACCCAGCAGTTAGCTATTACCACCACTAGGGCACAGGCAGTATCAAAGGGGATGGAGGGGCAGGATACATTCCACCTCTCAAGAGGTGTGGAGAAAGACAGGACTGGGTGAGTCACTGGGTGTGAGGAAGGAGTATCATTGATGATGCCAGCTTTGTGCCTTGGGTAACTGAGTGCTGCCATGCTGAGGTAGGAGTTGGAGCAGGGAGTGAGCAGAGAGAGTGAAAGTTCGATTTTACGAAGTAATCCTTCCTTGGGAGCTAGCTTACCCTCTACTGTGCCTTCTAAACACATTCTGATCTGCCCTCTAAGAAGATTAAACCACTGGCCCCTATTGTCAGCACCTGGGGGGCTTCAGCAGCTTGCATTTCACTATCAATTTGGAGATTAAATCAAGAAAAGATCAACCCTTTGAGAATGAAAAAATAGAAATAAACAAACGTGAAGTTTATCCAGGTGGGAAAAGCAAAAGTTTTGTTCATGTCATGATGGTCAAGCTATCATTAGACCAAAGGACACCAGGTTTTATGCTGAGGCAATTTTCACATACACACAACAGCAGGACTGCTGTTTAAATCAATATTTTTAGGCCCTTACCCTGATAAACTGTGTTTTAAACAAAAACCCTAAATGATTCTTCTCATAGTCTGAAGGCTGAAGCTGTATCTCAGCTGCAGATCTACCACTTATTAGCTGTGTGACAGAAGCCAAGGCACTTTATTATTTTCAGTGAGGTTGTTTATTGGATATTTATGAGAGGTTTTACAATCATTGGCTTACTTGATCTTCTCAACAACCTGGTAATTTGTCCAAGGACAATGACAAGCAGATGGTAGAATCAGGAATCTGGCCCACTCTCAGTGCCTCAGTTTCTCCCTCTGATGTGAGGATAACGTGTATGTTTTAGTCCATTTGTGCTGCTATAAATATAACTGGGACTAGGTAATTTATAGACGACAGAAATTTATTTCTCATGGCTCTGAAAACTGGGAAGATGAAGATCAAAGTGCCAGCATTGGTATCTGGGGAGTGGTGCCTTGTTGCGGCATCCTCTGGAGGGGACGCATGCTGTGTCCTCACACAGCTGAAGGGACAGAAGGGCAAGAGAATGCTCCCCTTCAACCTTGAGCCCTCTAAGAAGGATGTAATCCCATTCATGAGAGCAGAGCCCTGGTGACTTAATCACCTCCCAGAGGCCACACCTCCTAATACTATTACATTGCGGATTAAGTTTCAACTAAATTTTGGAGGGGACACCATCATTCAAACCACAGCAACATATAGCATAGGGGTGTTAAATTTTCCTCCAATCATTTATTCCAATTTAAAATAACATTGTTTAAGTGTTGTTTGCTTTAATAAAAAACCCAAAATGTGGATAGTAGTAAGTCATGAAAAATCCAGATAAAAATACACCGTTAAAAAAAAAAATGACATTTTAGGCATGTCTGGTTTGATCATTTCCAGTCCCATGGCCCATTTATCAATTATTGAGTTATTTCTGTGTGAACAGTCAGTTGCAATGACCAAAGATAAAATGTGTATGTGTGTGTGAGTGTATATATTATATATGTGTGGTGTGTGTATAAATGTTTTTATAAATACTTTTGATAAGGTCCTGAGAATTTGAGTTGGTAATGAAAAAAATAAAGACCGTACGATTTCTTTGCTTGACAATCTCAACCATAATTAGGTAAAAAAAAAAAGCTCTTCATTTTATATATACATAAATCTTATTTTGCTGGTAGGATCCCAGACATAGCACTTCCATTCCTAGCATCCAAATATGCCAGGAGTAGTGACCGGGTCAGGATCTGGGTTCAAACTGCAGTTTCCCTGCTTCCTTTGTGTGTAGCCTTGAACAAACTACTTACTCTAAGTAGTAGTTTTTAGTTTCTTCTTCCCTTCCTTGAAGGATTATTATGAAGATTAAATGATACAATGTAAATTAAGGTCTTCAGTGGGTATTGGTATCCTTCCTTTACTAGAACACCTTTTTGATAATAAATAGTATCAATTATGATAATTATATAAAAATATTGTATATAATTATAATAAATATTTTAATAATATTATTAAAATGTGCTCAGTGGCTACCCTGGTAATGCCTTTCAGAATCCTCTCCCTGGACATCTTCTGAGAGTGGAAAAGGAACCGGGAGCGAGAGCAGAAGACATGGGTTCTAGCCCTTGCTTTACCACTTAGGAGCGCTGTGATCTTGGACAAGTCATTGAACCTCCCTTCCTCGGTTTTCCCATTTGAGGAGTGAAAATAACTATATACTGTCCTGCCTAGATCACAATGTGAGGATAGATATGGATAAAACTGAGATAATGAAAGGTAAAATTCTCTACATGTGCTAGATATTATGGATGAAATATCCAAGTTTAGTGGAGTTCAGTATATTACACTACTCTGTAATGCAAATCATTAATACTTAAAGTTTTTATTTAAATCTTATTTTCACACACTATATACAAACATTAATCTCAAAATGGATCAGAGACCTAAATGTAAGGGCTACACTATAAAAATTCTTAGAAGAAAACAGAGGTGTAAATCCTTGTGACTTTAGATTAGGCAACAGCTTCTCAGTTATGACACAAAAGTACAATCAACCAAAGAAATTATAAATTGGACTTTATCAAAATTAAAAACTCATGTGCTTCAAAGGACACTATCAAGAAAGTGAAAAGATAACCCTCAGAATGGGAGAAAATATTTGCAAATCACATATCTGATAAGGTACTCATATCCAAAATATAACTAAAAGCTCCTACGACTTGATAATAAAAAGACAAATAACCCAATTCAAAAAATAGGCAAAGGATCTGAATAGACATTTATCCAAAGAAGATATAATAAGCCAATAAACCGATGAAAGGATGCTCAAGATCATTATCATTAGGGAGATACAAATCAAAACTATAATGAGATACCAATTCACATCCACTGGGATAGCTATAATCAAAAAGACAGATAAGAATAAGTGTTGACAAGGATGTGGAGAAATTGGAACACTTGTGCACAGCTGATGGGAATGCAAAATGGTGCAGCTGCTATGGAAAAGAGTGTGGTGGTTCCTAAAAAAATTAAACATGTGATTCAGCAATTCTACTCTGGAGATATAAAGGAATTGAAAGCAGGGACTCAAACAGATATTTGTACACCCATGTTCTTAGCAGCATTATTTCACAATAGCCAAAATGTGGAAGCAATCCAAGTGTCCATCAATGGATGAAGGGAAAAAGAAAATGTGCTATATACATAGATGGAATGTTATTTAGTCTAAAAAAAGGAAGGAAATTTTGACATACTACACATGGATGAACCTTGAAGACGTTATGCTAAGTGAAATAAGCCAGTGAAAGAACTCAAAAGGACAAAGATCGTGTGATTCCACTTACGTGAGGTACCTAGAGTTGTCAAATTCATAGAGACAGAAAGTAGAATGGTGGCTGCAGGGATTAGGGGAGAGGAGAATGGGGAGTTATTGTTTAATGCTGTGGTCCCCAACCCTCAGGCCGCTGACTGGTACTGGTCCACGGCCTGTTAGGAACCAGGCTGCACAGCAGGAGGTGGGTGGTGGGCGAGTGAGCAGGCCAGCAAAACCTCATCTGTATTTACAGCTGCTCCCCATCACTCACATCACTGCATAAGTGGCATTAGATTCTCATAGGAGCAGGAACCCTACTGTAAACTGCGCATGGGAGGGATCTAGGTTGTGGCTCCTTATGAGAATCTAATGCCTGATGATCTGAGGTGGAGCTGAGGTGGTGATGCTAGCGCTGGGGAGCGGCTGCAAATACAGATTACCATTAGCAGAGAGGTCTGACTGCACAATAGATGTAATGCACTTGAATCATCCAAAACCATCCCCCTCCCCAGTCTGTGGAAGAATTGTCTTCCATGAAACCAGTTTCTGGTGCCAAAAAGGTTGGGGACCACTGGTTTAATGGGTACAGAGTTCCAGATTGGGAAGATGATAAAATTCTGAAGATGGATGGTAGTAATGGTTGTACAACAATGTGAACATACTTAATGCTACTGAACTGTATGTGTTAAAATGGCAAATACTATGTATCTTTTACCGTAAGAAAAAATTCATATTAACCAAACATTACACAAAGTGTGATTCCATTGAATATGTATGCATGGGACTAAACTCAGAACAAAAGATGCACAATGTTAATGGTGGCTATCTCTGAGTGGTGGGATTATGTGTGATTTTTCTTTCCTTTATATCTGTATTTATAAATTTTCTACAATAATTTTTTTATTATTTTAATAATAAAAACAGCCATTGGAAAAAAGTGGTATGTCCATACAACGAAATATTATTCAGCCATAAAAAGGAATGGAGTATTGACAAATGCTACGACATAGATGAACCTTGAAAACATTATGCTCAGTGAAAGAAGCCAGTCACAAAAGACCACATTGTAAGATTCCATCTATGTGAAATGCACAGAATAGGCAAATGCATAGAGACGGAAAGCAGATTAGTGGTTGCTTAGGGCTGATGGGGGTGGGAGACGTGGAGTGATGGCTAAAAGGTACAAGGTTTCTTTTTGGGGTGACAAAAATGTTCTGAAATCAGCTGTGGTGATGGTTGCACAGCCCTGTGCATACAGTAATTCTCTCCTATCCACGGTTTCTCTTGCCATGGTTTCAGTTACCCACAGTCAACCAAAGTCTGAAAATAGGTGAGTATAGTTCAATATGATATTTTGAGAGAGTTACAATATACTGTAACTTTTGTTACAGTATATTGTAATTATTATAAATTGTAATAGAAGTTACAGTATATTGTAATTGTTCTATTTTATTATTAATTATTGATAATCTCTTACTATGCCGATTTATAAATTACACTTCATCGTAGGTATGTATTTATAGGAAAAACATAGTATATAAAGGGCTTGGTACTTACTATCCATGGTTTCAGGCATCCACTGGGGGTCTTAGAATGTATCCCCCAAAGATAAGGGTGGACTACAGTATACTAAAAACCAGTGAATCGTACATTTTAAATAGGTGAATTGTGGTATGTGATTCATGTCTCCATAAAGCCGTTACAAGAAAAATTGTGCTTTCAGATTTTAGGTTTTGTCTCAATCTAAAATTTTTGGTAGTCACTTTGTACCAGGTCACTTTCTAGGCCACTTAATGAAGACGTGAAGTCAAAGCAGCACTCTGCTGGACAATTTTAAATGATAGCTGCAAACAAAAGACTGACATCAAACTGCTATCCTTCCCACTCTGTCTTTTCTGCCAAACATTTTACTTATTAGTCTGCAAACTGTGCTAGAAAGAGAAGCTCCTTTTCCTGTTGGACCCAAGTAGCTAGAGGAAGATGCAAACTGAATTCTTAATAAATCCTGTTTCTTTACAGTGACTCCTAGGAGGGTCATAGAATACCTATTTCTCCTGAGGCCCAGGTAAAAGTATCATTTGCTTAAAAGAGAGAAAGAAAGAAAAAGAGAGAGAGAGAGAGATCATTAAACCTATTTCCCAGGGCCATAGTGAGAATTAAATGAGATCGTTTATGTAAAACACCTGGCCCACATCCCAGCGCACAAACATCAGCTCCCTGCCACTCTCTCCTATGTCCTGCTTCCCAAAATGCTCCCAGAAAGAAATGAATGTTGTTAGTTGTATTTCTGAAACACTACTTCTTAAAGACATCATGTTCAGCAAAATTTACAGGTATATCCCAGGTTATTTGCGGAAGTCTCTTTGTTTTCCAATCTGCATAATGGAGCCAAGATAAGGGGGAAAAGAACACCTCCTTGAAGGAATAATATTACAGCAACCTCTTTTATCAGATCTATTCTGTAACAAACTGTGAAAAAGTTATGGTAGAGTATTCCTTGGGAGGGAAAGTGGAGAGACATACCGCCCCTCTCCCCCCGCCCCCCCGCTGCTGACACACACAGACACACTAAATCATTGTCCAGAATTTCTTAAATGAATTTGAAGATAAAATATTAACTAGGGGAACACACCAGCCCAAGCTACAAGCAGCACTTTGTCATCAGAACTGCCCAAACTAGAAAGATTGGATGGCTCAACATAGAGCATAATTATAGATTCTAACCCTGGAAGATTGGCCCCTTCAGGACGTGTATGTGTTCATGGGATATAAAGAAACAGCAAGAGTTTGATAGTTTCTGATTTTGCTGTTTTCGTATCTTACAACACCAGCTTCAGATTATCACCTCTCAGAAAAATCTTGTACCAAAGGATAACATGATTCAGAGTTTTAACTACAAATTATCTCCAGGCTACACTAATGAAAAACATAAAGATAACTCAGGTAAAAACAATATATAAGCACATTTTAATTCCATAAATTTCTCTTTCATAAGTCTATCAAATTACACCTTCAGTATCAACACTAAAATAGAACCTAAGACTTCTATTTGAGCAATATGCTATATAAATATCTCAATCCCTACTCTACCTGCAACAAAAGCTCTAAATTCAACTAGACTAATAGATTTTGATCATAAATAGTTTGAATAGGTTTTAATCTGATAGTTTACTAGCTTTGAATTTTAAAACTTGTTATTATCTATGATTTATCATCAAAAAGACTAGTTCATGAGGCCAGGTGTGGTTGGTTGCTCACACCTGTAATCTCAGCACTTTGGGAGGCTGAGGTGGGAGGATTGCTTGAGGACAGGAATTGGAGGTCAGCCTGGGCAATATAGTGAGACCTCATCTCTAAAAAAAATTTAAAAATAAAAAATTAGCCAGGCCAATTAGCCATGGTGGTGTGCACCTGTAGTCCCACTTACTTGGGAGGCTAAGCTGGGAGGATCGCTTGAGCCCAGGAGTTGAAGGCTGCACTAAGCTATGATGACACCACTGCACTCCAGCCTGAGTGACAGAATGAGACACTATCTCCAAAGAAAAAAAAAGACTAGTTCACATATTCAAGATTGATGAATCGGGGCCGGGTGCAGTGGCTCACCCCTGTAATCCTAGCACTCTGGGAGGCCGAGGCGGGCGGATTGTTTGAGCTCAGGAGTTCGAAACCAGCCTGAGCAAGAGCGAGACCCCATCTCTACTAAAATTAGAAAGAAATTAGTTGGACAACTAAAAATATATAGAAAAAAATTAGCGGGGCATGGTGGCGCATGCCTGTAGTCCCAGCTACTTGGGAGGCTGAGGCAGAAGGATTACTTGAGCCCAGGAGTTTGAGGTTGCTGTGAGCTAGGCTGACGCATGGCACTCACTCTAGCCTGGGCAAAAGAGTGAGACTCTGTCTCAAAAAAAAAAAAAAAAAGATTGATGAATCCCATAGAACTCCAAAACAAAGAAAAATTGTTCTCAATAGGCAGACATACAAATTCATTGCAGATATAAAGTTTAATAAGACTACGAATCCCTGATTGTCTAGTGGTTAGAAAAAAAGAAATAAGAAAAAAAATAAGACTACCAAAACAGCTCACACTATATATTTAAAAAAAATATATATATATATATATATGGTACTGAGATGGATTTTAAAATAATCTTGGAAGATTAAAAAATTTTTAAATAATCTTTACAGCTTTTGATTACATATCTCCATAAGGAAAATTCTAATCACAGGTCTCAAATTTTGTTGATTCAAACATGTTGCCATTAGCTCTCTAATCGTAGATCATTTTTTGTTGAGCATTCTACTGATAAATAAAGAAACAACTGCTTAACATTCCAATCGAATATATGCCCGGAATTAACTACGAGACGGGTGCTACTACTGGGAAGTGAGCTGAGCTAATCAGCAGTTACATCAAATGTAATGAATCCCCAATCCCTGTCTTCTCTAGGTCCAGCAGCGCCGTCTACATTTCTTCCCCCGACACGTGAGACGCACAGCCTCACCAGGACACTCCTGTCTTTGAAGGCGGTGGTGACGAAGCCGCGGAAGATGGTGAGCAACGCCGTCACACTTAACAAGGAGGCGAAGAGTGGGCCTGCGACAGCACCGTGTTCATTGGGGATGTCTCCCACGAGCCCTGTGTCCGCACGCACTCCCGGAGCTGCCACATGTGTTTAAATAATGTAAGAACCTTTTAATAGTAGACCTCCATTTCCCCCCTTGCAATCTTTGTGCTATTGTTTTAATAGATTTTATTTCCATATATGTTATAAAGTCCAAAATATATTTTTATATTTGCTTTAAGTGGTCAATTAACTTTAAAAATTTTTTTAAACAAAAAAATTTTATATTTATCCACGTATTTACCATTTCAGGTACTGTTCATTTCCTCGTATACTTCTCATTTTTCTATCTGCTCTCATTGCCCTTCAGCCTGAGGAACTTTAAAACACAAAACATTTCTTATAAGGCAGTTCTGCTGGAAATGACCTCTCAGCCTTGTATTTATTTGAAAATGTCTTTATTTCTTTAGACTGGTGTCTTAGTCAGTTCAGGCTGCTGTAACAGAATATGAAAGACCAGTGGCTTAAACAAAAGAAATTTATTGGCCGGGCGCGGTGTCTCACACCTGTAATCCTAGCACTCTGGGAGGCCGAGGCGGGAGGATCCCTTCAGGTCAGGAGTTCGAGACCAGCCTGAGCAAGAGTGAGACCCCCGTCTCTAACAAAAATAGAAAAATTAGCCAGGCGTGGTGATGTGCACCTGTGGTCCCAGCTACTTGGGAGGATGAGGCAGAAGGATGGCTTGAGCCCAGGAGTTGGAGGTTGCTGTGAGCTATGATGACGCCACTGTACTCTAGCCAGGGCAACAGAGGGAGACTCTGTCTCAAAAAAAAAAAAGAAAGGCCGGGCGTGGTGGCTCACGCCTGTAATCCTAGCTCTCTGGGAGGCCGAGGCGGGTGGATTGTTTGAGCTCAGGAGTTCGAGACCAGCCTGAGCAAGAGTGAGACCCCCTCTCTACTAAAAATAGAAAGAAATTAATCAGACAACTAAAAATACATAGAAAAAATTAGCCGGGCATGGTGGCACATGCCTGTAGTCCCAGCTACTCGGGAGGCTGAGACAGAAGGATCCTTTGAGCCCAGGAGTTTGAGGTTGCTGTGAGCTAGGATGACGCCACGGCACTCTAGCCCGGGCAACAGAGTGAGACTGTATCTCAAAAAAAAAAAAAAAAGAAAAAAAAGTGAGCCACACGTCAGCTCAGATGCAAGAAGAGACTGCATTCTGAGGGGCATGGTTCACTGGGAGCCATCAATATACCACAGTTACCTTGGACGAGTTCCCTTTCCTCTGCGTGCCTCAGTTTCCTCATGCTAAATGATGGTTGTCTTTTAGCCCGCCTTATTGAATTGTACTGAAAATAGAAAAGTAAGATACTTAGGATATCTCACGCAACGCCTGGCTTATACCTACTATAAATGGTGGCTGTTTGTATTACTGAATGTGTAGGTCCCCTCTTATGGTGTCATCTGTCTCAGGTGAGATACAAATATTTGATACTCTTGATCTTCAATAAATTCTACTGAGGGAAGGATAGAAATTTTGGGTCCAGATGATGCCTGCCCTATATAACAGAAGTTCTTATGCTTTATGAACTACCTTATATTTTATGTTAAGTGCATTTATATCCATCAATCACTTTATAGGTGAAGCAACTGAGATTCAGAAAGGTTTAGTAGGCCGGGTGT
>NW_012146079.1:6166271-6223472 GCF_000956105.1 Propithecus coquereli | reverse complement strand
TGGGCTAGAGTGCCGTGGCATCAGCCTAGCTCACAGCAACCTCAAACTCCTGGGCTCAAGCAATCCTCCTGCCTCAGCTTCCTGGGTAGCTGGGACTACAGGCACGCGCTACCGTGCCTGGCTAATTTTTTCTATTTTAAGTTATTTGGCCAATTTCCTTCTATTTTCAGTAGAGACGGGGTCTCGCTCTTGCTCAGGCTGGTCTCGAACTCCTGAGCTCAAGCAATCCTCTGGCCTCGGCCTCCCAGAGAGCTAGGATTACAGGCATGAGCCACTGTGCTCAGCCAATGCTTGAGTTTTAAAGGGTGATTTATTGTCAGTGCTCTTCTGGCTAAGACAAAGAGGTATGAAATGGCACAGCTGGCAAGTGCTGGCCTGGGTGGCCTGGGATGCCAACCCAGGCCTTCTCATCCCTAGTGTACAGCCTTTTAGCACCCAAAATGTCCATTTTTGGGAAAAAAGCCAAGGTATAAAAATCAGGGTCATAATCTAGGCATGATTCTGTTTTGCCACATGTGTATACACAACACCACAAAGAGAGACGGACACACACACGTGCACATGCACAGACAAGGGAGACAGACAGAGAATATCCAATTCAGAACAAAGCTGGATGACTCTAAAGTCTCTTTGGACTTTAAACAAGCTTTAAGCAAACTGCATCCCTGTTAACTCACTGACTCACTCCTTCAGCCAACATGTCCTCAGCCCTGCCCTGACGCCAGGCACTTACTTAGAGCCGAGAACGCAAAGTTGAATTAGGTGGCGCCTGTTGCCCCGAAGAACCACAGAACAGGGTAAAAAAGAGCACGGGTGCCTGAGACAGACCAGCTCGTCAGAGTCCCCCAACGACAAGGGCGTTTATACAAAACCAAAACTATCACAAAAAGGAAAGTTTGGAAGACTACATAGGCAGAGCTCGAACTACGTTGTAGGTTGACTTGAAAGTGGCCGATCTTAAGAAATCACTTCCAGAAAAGTAGGATGCAAAACTATACATACAGCAGACTTACAACCAAAACATTTTATATAGAAAGAAGACTGGAACAAAATATACCAAAATGTTAACAGTAGCTATCTTTGGTTATCTGGTTATTATTTGATAATTATTACTTATTTTTTCTTTTTGAAGGCCTACTTGATTAAGGGCTTAGATTATTTTGCACTCAGGAAGTAATAATAACTGTGATCTTCATGTTTGCATCCCCTGATAATTCGCATGTTGAAATCCTCGCCCTCAGGGTGATGAAATTAGGACATGGGGCCTTTGGGAGGTGATTAGGTCATAAGAGTGGAGCCCTCATGAATGGGATCAGTGCCCTTACAAAAGGGACTCCAGAGAGACTTCTAACGCCTTCTACCATGTGAGGACACAGTGCGAAGGTGCCATCTATCAACCAGGAGATGGGACTTCACTAGATATTGAACCTGCTGGCACCTTGATCTTGGACTTCCCAGCCTCCAGAACTGTGGGAAATACACGTCTGTTGTTTATAAGCCACCTGGTATATGATATTATGGGATTTTGTTATAGCAGCCCAGATGGACTAAGATAATGATAGTAGCAGTTAACATTTACAGATTACCCACTACATACTAGTCACTAGTTAATACTTTCCCTACCCCGTCTTTCTCAGTTAATCCTCACAACCTTTTGAGAGAGGCACCCCATTTTGCTAATGTACCAAGAGTTAAGAAATTTTCCAGGGTCACCTGTGGCCAGCAAGCAGCAGAATTAGGTGGTTTATGTTCTTTCACAGAGCGATTGTTACAGCTCCGATTTCTCTATTACCCAGGCACTATACTTCACAAAGACTCTTTCAGTGAAGCTTCTACATGGTATGGTGTCCATTCATTGATTTAAAAATGTAAAAATTGCTAACATTGAAATGAGTGACATACGGATATTAGTCACTCTTAAGCTTTTTCATATACTTTTCTATTCGAATGGAATACTTTGCATTTTTTGAAATTAAAAACAATTAGTCACACATCCAATTCCACCGCATTGGTAATACACTTGTCTCTCAAGCATAATAACAGCAATTATTTGGCCCGTCGTGACTACCAGGGATTCATGATTGAGAATTCACCCATCATGTTGTCATTAAGTCTGTCCGCATTTTCTATGCCCAAATAAATCCTGTCCTTAGTTGATTCAACAAATATTTATTTCATGCATCTTATGTGCAGGATAAGTGCTCTCCAGTTTTTTTTCTGAAAGCCAATCTTGTATTTTGGTTGCAAACGTTCTTAGATTTATTGTGTCACCTGCGTGAGTGGACACGGAGTAGGTATTTAATAGGTATTTGTGCATTCACTGACTCCCACCCCTGGTCCTGGCACTTGTTCTTTCTCCTACTACCTTCGCTCTTTAATTCTAATCCTTCCTCTGGGCCTCTGTGTTGAGGAAGCCATATTCCTTCTCCATTAATCATCAGCATTCTTAAGTTCTCAAAGTTATTTAGTACCTCCTCTAATTTCTTCCTGTATCATTGTCATTCCACTTCTAAAGCATAATTTCCTCTCAAACTATGTGTGTGGATTTTTCTGTATATTTAGCTCTTGGTTTTTTATTCCTCTCCCTTCCTTCCCCTCATGTTCTGTTTCATTTTCTTCTCACACGTTGCTGTTCCTTTAGGGGAAAAACTCACATGTGTACATTCAACTGAGCTTTCCCTCCAATAGGAAAATCTTTTTAAAGTCCGTTATGCATCGAGAATTCTTAACTGTATCAGTTACATCTTCCGCTGTAAATAACAGAACACCCTCCCTCAAATGACTTTGCCCCATAAAGCAATGGTACTGTTTCTAGTAACGAGAACCCTGGAGGAAGGCAGCTTCAGGCTGGTGGATGTGCAGTCTGGGGAGGTTCCCAGGGGCGTGAGTCCATTCTTTCTGCTCACGCTGCTTTCCCCAGTACCTCAGCTTGTCCTGGGGAGAGCTCTCCTCAGGGTGACTGACAGTTATGGTACATCTATCCGGACATCCAGACATCAGAATGCCCTTACCTGCTTCTTATCAGTGAGTCCCTCTTTTCCAAAAGCCCTTGGCAGACTTCCCATCATGTCTCATTGACAAGAACTCTTGGCAAGAAAGGGCACATGCTCTTTCTTAACCAATGCCCTAGCAAGGGGGGTGGGACCACCATGACTTAGACCAGAGGTGTCAGGTTATCAACCAGGTGCCAGGTGTATGTGGCACCACCTGGGGAGCTTTACAAACCACTCATGCTGAACGTCTCACCATCCACCTTGATTGGTTTGGGATGTGCCTGGGCATGTTAAAAATATCCCCCAGGTGATTCTGATGTGCAGCTAAGATTGAGAACCACTGGCTTAGATTCCTCAGGATTACCTGAGTCCAGAGGAATGGGAGGTAAATATCAGGAAAAAAAAGAGCGGGGGGCGGGGGGGAGCCAGGAAAGAGGGCAATGATTGTTGGGCTGGTAAAAAATAGTGTCTGCCTCTCCTACTCACCTCCGCTGAAAGTAAAGGAGGCCTGTGCATTTTTTTCATTGATTCATTTCCTCTTTCAACAAACATGTTTTGGGCTCCCACAATGTTGAGGAGATGAGAAATCAACGGGCACTGCTAGGGGCTGAGAAAAAGTTACAAGTCAGGTAAAATAGAAAATGTACAGCCCCTCCAGGTAGACACAAGCCTGAGGAACAGGGCTTGCCTAGGGAGGAGCTGATCTCAGCCTGGTTCACCCCTCGGCTGGGCATCGTTGGGCAGTGTGCAAGCTCATTAACTGTAGATAGAGGCCATCAGAACACGAAGATGTCTTAGTCTGTTTCATGTTGCCATAAAGGAATACCTGAAGCTGGGTAATTTATAATTCTGCAGGCTGTACAAGAAGCATGGTGCCGGCATCTGCTTGGTTTCTGGTGAGGGCCTCGGGCTGCTTCCAATCATGGCTGATGTGTGCAGAGATCACATGGCAAGAGAGGAAGCAACAAAGAGAGTAAGAGGTGCTGGCCTTTTTTAACAACCAGCTCTCCAGGAACTAACAGAGGGAGAACTCACTTATGACCCTGAGGACAGCACCAAGCCATTCATGAGGGATCTGCTTCCATGACCTTCCATTAGGCCCCACCCCCAACAGTGGAGAGCACATTTCAACATGAGGTTTGGAGGGGACAAACGTTCAAGCCATGGCATTCCACCCCTGGCTCCCTAAAACTCACATCCTTCTCACATGCAACGTACAATCATTCCATCCCTAAGTCTTGTTTCAGCACCAAAAGTCCAAAGTCTCATCTGAGACTTACGGCAAGTTCTTTATAGCTATGAGCCTATAATATCAAAAATAAGTTATTTACTTCCAAGATACAATGGTTGTAGAGGTATCAGGCAAACATTCCCATTCCGAAAGGGTGGAATAGGCTCAAAGAAAGGGTAACACTGCCCCTGTCTAGAAAGAAAGAAAGAAAAAAAGGAGAAAGAAAGAAAGAAAGGGAAAAAGAAAGAAAGAAAAGGAAAGAAAGGGAGAAAGAAAAGAAAGAAAGAAGGAAGGAAGGAAAAAGGAAAAAGAAATAAGGGATGGGAAGGGGGAGGGGCTCCATGCAAGTCCCAGACCCAGCAGGGCACACATCAAACCTTAAAGCTCGTCTGACTCTGGTGCGAAGGTGGGGCCGGAGGACCCTTTCTGAGATGGGTCGCTCACAGGCTGGTGAGAGCAGCTGGCTTCCCCCACAGCAAGCTCTCCAAGAAAGAGGGCAAGGAGGAAGGCTTCTGTGATGTGTGTGCTAGAAGCAAGTGGCTGAGTACAGCCTGCACTGAAGGGGAGAGGAATTAGCTTCCACCCTTGGAGGAGTGAGTAATTAAAGACACTGTGGGCGTATTTTAAAACCACCAAACCTATGTGCAACATTTTACGCGTGCAAGTTGTGATGTCACGGATTCCAGAGTCCACCCATGGAATCCCTCAATTAAATACTCCTAAGGTTCCTTGCAGCCCCCAAAGATAGAATCTATTCACTTCTGATCAAGAAATCTTCATGGACAGGTAAAAACTAACAAAACAAAGCAGCAAAAACCTCAGGATTCTATGCCCGGCCCCTCCGTTCACGTTATACATTTTCTTTCCTCCTTCCTTCTAGGTTTTCAATCCCAGATCCTTGCAGTTTACTGCGTTACTGTATTTCATTCTGAAGCAGAACTGAGGAGCTGAGCTGCTGGCATTTACACACTGTGGACTGAGACTCATTTCAAGAGAGACGGGCTGAGGTTTCAAGACCCCTCCCCGTCCCCTTGAGACATAATACAAGGAGGACCGATGATAACGTAGTTCCCGTTGTCTAAGAAGCACGGCTGGTTCCGCGATGCACTCAGAGGCATCTGTCACTGGCTGGTTCCCTGACGCCTTATTTCATTTCAGTCCATTAATCTATTTGCTTTCCATTAAACACCAGCCATTTCCCCCAAGATAGTGGTCCTAGGAGGGTTCCTTGGAAAAATCAAATGTTCATCTAATTTTCGTACTTAGATATTTTTCAAGATTTTCTACAGAATTCCTGTTTTGGTCATGATTTCCTGCTTCCAAAATGGAGAGGGAAGTGTCACAGGCTTCTGGATGTGAAATGGCTTCCTCGATCCAGTGCTCGGATGGATCAAAGTGGGGGGACTAAAACATGTATTCAGTTACCTGCCCTTGAAACGCCAGGAGGTCTCGGCGGAGCACTTGGGGCAAAATACCAACAGAGCAAAGGGTTTTTTAAAACAGGGTCCAGGTGTTTTTCCTGGCCTGGAAATGCTGCCAGTTTTGCTTCTTGAGGTCCCTTTCATCACCTTTGGAACAAGCAGGGGCTGTGAAAAGAACCGTCAGGCCGAGGCTCGGGCTGTCCCTTTCCTCAAATGTCTGACTTTTTCCAGGAGGTGCTGGCCAAACGGCGTCTGGCTGTCGGGGACCTCCCTTCACAGGGCCTCTCTGGGCGGGAGAGGACAGCGATTGGGGCATGGAGGCCCTGCGGAAAATGAACAAGCCCACTCCCCTGGAAGCAGATGCCACCTGTGGACCCCTCGCACAAGGGAGATTAAGTCTCTGTGTCCTGGCCCCTGGGCTCACCCACTGCGGGCCCTGCCCATCACCCAAGGGTGACAGGAAGGGACAGCACAGCAGGGCCAGGAGGGTTAACTGGACACACAGCACCCAGAAGCAGGGAGATCCTGGGTTCTCACCCAGCCTTCTCGGGGTTCACTGAGGGCGTGGGATTTGCAATGTATGTGGGGTTGTGTTGGGGACTCTGTCCTGGTCTTTGCACTGCTCGGGCCCACCCTGCGCCTCTCCCCTCCGTGGGCGGCCCTGACCGTGGCCTCCACCAAAGCTGCCCCTTCAGTGCTGAGGAGTGGGGCCCAGACCCTCCGCTCCCCCTTTCTTGCTGCTATTAAGGACACATAAACAGACCATTTTACAACTCGAGAGTTTTCCTGCTAATCCTTAAGGCAAGCAGGCAGCTGGTGACAATCTGCAAATGTGGGCAAGTTCCCAAGATCCCAGAACTTTACAAAGTTCTTATGTGGTGGTGGGGACCCCTGATCCACGGTCCCCTCTTCCTTAAATCAGCTGGCAGGGCTCACCGATCCCCTCCGCGTGGAGTCCACCTTTGGCCAAGTGGACCTTTTCCTCCATAAAACCCAACTTCCCCGTCAGAAATGACAACCAGTCCCCTTGGAAGTGATTCAAGCAGAAAAATAGCGCACTTCTGTCTCTCTCCAGCGGGTAGTTATGCGCTGCCCGCCAGGGATGAGGCCCAGGAGGGAAGTTTCCTTAGAAACCGAAGCCAGCGGCGGCCTTTCTGCGTGTGTTTTGGGAGCAAAGGCAAGGAGCTTCCTGGAGGTGACCAGCACCGGGCCCTGGGCTCGGCAACCTCTGCCTGGCCCGCGCTAAGGAGCCTGCGGAGCCAGAAGGTGCCTGTCTTGGAGAGGAGGCACCACAGAAAGCCACGCCCAGGTGCCACGTCCCAGCCACGGCGCATTCAGTCCCGGATGAGGGAACCCAGGCTTCGACATGGGGAAGACTGTTACTAAGAAGAGACTCAGCAAACCCAAGATCCGTGCGGATCTGTAGAAAATAGCAGGGATAATGAGAGTGCGACGGCAACATAGAGACTTCCCAGTTATAGTTAGAAGATTTCGGTTTTTAGTACCTGATTACGTAGGCTTATTGTGGAAAAATGTGAAAAACCCCAGAGATGAAAATTACCCATAAGTTTACCACCTGGAGACTGCTACTCTTACATTTTGGGGTCTTCTTCTTAATCCTCTTTTCTATGCATGTGTTTTAATTTTTTTCTCACAGAATTGCATCATGCTGTATGACACAGATTTAAAAATATAAATCTCTCTGGGCAGATTTAAAATCTTCAGTTTTAATCAAATGAATATATGTGCATATAGCGTGGTAAACAAGTGCAATAGTTGAAAGGTTTAAAATAGACCAAGGCAGCTGAGACGGGGACTGTCCGGGGTGGGGCGGTGGCAGGTGAAGCTGAGTGTGGGGGTGGGGAAGGGTCACGTAGGTTGAGTTTGGGCAAAGGCAGTGCTTGCTCCATGCAGAGGCATCAGCGGCTCTGTTCCTCCTCCTTGTCCCCCTGTTCAGGGAGCAGGCTGCGATGCCCCCTTCGGCTCACCTGTGACTACACTTCCCTCTTCGTTGCTCCAAGCAGCAGTCAGACCCGCAGGGGTCAGCGGTGCGGCCTCTGACAGTCATCACAAATTCCAGCCTTCGTCGCCCATTTCCCCAGACAGGCCCTGGTGGCAGCATGCAGAGATGTGGGGTGCGCTTGTCAGATGTCAGGGTTCCTGGGTGGATATGCAGGCCCCAGCAAGAGGGCCGGCCTCACGCCCGTTTTCCAGCCCAGCAGAAAAGTGTCAGGAGCACAGGTAGGGAAGCCGGGTCCCCACGTGCTGTCAGGGCTCTCGGATGGAGGAACAGACCCCAGCTGGACTGGCTCAAGTGGGAGTTTTACGATAAAGTGACAGAGAGCTTGGGAATCCAAAGGAAAGAAAAAGAGGGGACCAGGTCCTGTGGGGATGTGGGAACAGGACGTGGGAAGCAGAAAGTCCGGAGCTGCCATCTTCTGTTCCCCTGAGCAGTTGGCGAATGGTCTCTCTGGCAATCTGCTGGGCTCCTCTGTGCCCTTTGATGACTTCTGCTAACTTCATGCCGCGCAGAGTCCAACTTGCTCTACGCGATGACATCTCAGCACTGGTTTTTACCATTGAGAGGCAAGTTTTTTAAAATGGCCTTTAAAATCAACTTTATTGAGAAATAATTTACCTTCAGTAAAGCACATCTATTTAAAGTGTGCAACTCAGTGAGTTTGACATCACAATCAATATACACATACCCATTGTCCCCCAGAGGTTCCTTGCAGGTGCAATCATTTTTTCTTTGTGCAAATTACTGAACATATTGGTTACTGGCCTTGGATTAGGTGAAGGGGGTTGTCACTTGGTCCACTCAGGATCTGTGTAGGGGTCAGGCAATGAAAGGCATGTCTACAACAGTCATCTACTAACTGTATGACCTTGGGCAAGTCATTTAGTCTCATTGTGCCTCAGTTTCCCGTATGTAGACTATGAATCTTAATATCGTTCATGGGGTTGGTATGAGGATAAAGTTAAATAATGTGCAATAGGAAGTTAAATAATGTGCAACAGGATGTTAAAATCGAAGTTTTGATGGAGACTTTGAAATATAGTACATGTGAAAGGTTAACAGTCTGTGAAGAGTTCCCTGATTTTTGGAATCATCAGCTTGGTGGCGGACGAGGAAAGGGGTCAGAGTACGGAGAGGGACAGAGCATTTCTTAAGGCTATCTTAGAAGGAAGCCGGCCAAGAGCCTACCTTTCCCCTGGGAGGAAGGGGGTGGCTTGTCTCCTTGCAGAGTTTATCGGTAGCCCCTCGGCTGAGGGTGTGGTGGACCAGTGTCAGTCTCCTCCCCTGGGAAAGACTCGGGACCAACTGCTTTGCGGGCAGAGGCTGGAGAGCGCAGCTGTGTGGGGACCGGCCACGCTCCCAGGGATGAGCAGGGCAAGGGACGTGCGAGCGAGTCCTGTAGACCAGGTATGGGCAGCAAGGTGGACAGAGCAGCGAGGGGTCCATGTGGTCCTGTCTAATGGGCAGCCTGGCTCCAGGGAGCGGGAGGGGAATGGCTGATGACCAGGAACTGCACAGGGACCACCCAATAGCTACGCGTCTGCCAGGTTGGAGGCCCCTGAGAAGCTGATAAAAGCTCACTACGAGTGAGCGAGTCACGTGCCTGCCAGAGCCAGCTCAAGCTGGGGCCAGTGCAGGGAAGTCCTTCCCCATCTCCCAGCACTTGCCCCCCCAGCTCCCCCGAAACTGCCCAGAAAGGAGGGTGGGAAGAGGAGAGGCTCAGAAATGACGAGAGCAACTTCTTCCCTTTCCCACTGCAGGCCTCCAGCCCAGGGAGGAAGAAATGTTAACGCTACCTCAAGTCCAGAGATGTGATTGTTTTCTTGGACTGGACATTCCAATTACTGAGTTGAAACTGTGTTTGAATCTTAGAGTCACCATGGGAAACTGTCTCTCACAGAAGAGCCACATGGCCTGCAGAATTTCCTCCCCGTGGCGGGAAAGGGTTCCCCTCTCAACGATTTTAAAGGGCCAGTGGGAGAAAAATAAATGGCTTTGACCACAAGTTGTGCTTGTCCAGCCTAATGTGGATGAGACGTGTTTTGTCAAGTGTCTGTTAGCTGGGCGGGGGTGTTGTACGCCATTTCCTCAGTGTCGTCACAAGCCAGGGCCTGCCTGGAGATGGTTCCTTCACTGGTGACAAAGCGGGAGATGCCCAAGGAGACCGGCTCTTGTCCTTCAGGCGTTGCTAACCCTGCCCGGGAGATCCGCTCACAGGCCATCACAGTCGGTCAGGGCTAGTCCTGGTGTCCTGGGCCTGGCTGCACATCCTAAGAGGGAGTGGAATCGCCACCAGGACAACTGGCGTCCAGTGACTGCCCAGGCAAAGCGTTTCCACCCCAGACAAGCATGGCAGGACCATCCTCTGGGCAAGGACACCGGAGTTCATGGCAAAAAGACAAGCTAAGGGGGAAAAGAAGAGCGTGGCTGTCCTAGGCGTGTCTGACAGTGACATCCAGTGTCATCAACGCCTGACTGAGCCCGTGAGATTAGCGCTAAGCACCACCATTTAAACTATTCTGGGTAACTGTTTCTATTTCTGTGACGGTTTACATCTTTCTTCACAAAATCTAAGAACGTCAGAGCAGCTGAGGGAGCCGTAGTGATTATCTGTAACTGGTTCCGAAGTCCTTGAGCTCCTGGCCCCACTGCCCAGCAGAATGCACGTGCCTAAGCTTCCGCGCACGCTTTCCCGGGCGCGACACCCGCGCAGCCCACATTCTTCGCCCCCTTAGTCCTTGCTGACAGAGCCCACTCCTCTGAACAGGCTGAACATGCCAGACACTCCGCTTCCAGCCGCCCTGCAGCTGGGGCACTGGTATGTGCCCCACCCCTGGCCAATGAGATGAGAAGAAAGGACCATTGGAAGCAATGGAGGTAAGTTTCTCTCTCTGGAGAAAAGAAAAGGATAAAGGGTAACTGCTTTCCTGCCTTCGGATGCGAGTGCCAGGAGTGCGGCCCTGCAACCACGAAGGAAAGCCCGGAGAAACAGCGGCAGAAACACCAACCCTGCAAGTGTCCACTTCTTGACGGGGAGAGGGCGTGTGTGCTTATTGTTCAAGCTGCTGTTAGCTGGGCTTTCCTTTTTGCAGCTGAAAGCAGCCCGACGTCAAGTGGATTTCCTGAAGACCATCCAGACATCTTCTCAGAGTTCACAAAGCTGGTTTGGGAAGCACTGGCTAGTGTGGTCTCCCATTGGAGACCGGTCATCAATCAGAGAAGGAGGAAGGCAGGCTAGAACGCAGGTGTCCAAGCCACTCTGGGAGATCAGGTATGAAAGGCAGTCTTCACGTACGGGGAGATGACGATGCGTGAGAAACATCACCCTGAGAAAGACAGGTTCTCAACCTGGCTCAATGCCAACCTGTGTCGGGACCTCTTCCCTCTCTGAGCCTGTCTCCTCATTTACCTACGTCCTGTTAGGTTGTCACGAGACCACATATGAGAGAGCCAGCATAGGTTCTTGTTGGCATCTAGTTAATTTCTTCCTGACCACAGTCCGTCCACAGCATCAAGATGCAGAAGTGGTTCAGAGACCATTGGATGCTCACATGGCCGCTGCCTTCTTTCACTTTGCCCAGAAGAGCATTGAGAGGCGAGTGTGCCCAGGATGTGGAGGCCCTGCCACCTGCCTGTCATCAGGGAGCGGAGGCAGGAGCTGGTGTCACCGGCTGCTTCTCACCACCCTGTCAGCACCCCACTGGCTTGCCTGCCTGCTGGCTCCATAGCTCGGGCTCTTGTTGGTTCACAAAAACAAAACCCTTTACATTTACATTTCTGGAATCCTCTAAGGTGCTGGGCAGGCACAGAGATCACAACAACTCAAAGCTGTTATTGGCTCTAAACCAAGTTGCACACTGGCTTATTCAAATCGAAAAAGCCCAGCCTGGTCCCTGGGTGAGTACCGCATGGCTAAAATTAGCCTGGCCATCTGCTGAGACAGCAGCTGGGCTATTCTGAGCCCCAGCAGGACTGCCTGGAAGTGGGGCTGGGCCCGGGGGAAGTGCTGGCAAGGCTGGCCACTTCATAGTCAAGGGGGATGACAGGGAGGGCCGGGATGATGAAGCCACACTGAGGGGAAGGCCAGTGTCATGGTGACGTTCACAGGAGACTGAAAAGGAGCAAGATTGCTTCTGTGTTCTGCTTTCTACTTTGTCCCTTCTTACCTGAGCTTCCTTTGTTGGATTCAGACTCCAGCAACACCATTCTCTAGGAATTCAGCAGTAATGGCTAAGATTTATGGAGCACTTATTATATAGGTCAGGAACCACACAAAGTACTTTTCAGGGATTAGCAACACATTCTCCAGGTAACTGTTAAGAGTAGGTACCAGATTTGGGGGATTTAGAAAGACTTGGTTCGTTTTTCTGCAGAGAAAGTGAGAAAGAGGTTTGGTTGAAAGTGCAACAAGCATGATCCCTAGCCCAGATGACCCCAGGAATACAGGGGTTCCCACCAGCGAACCCTGGCCCCTGCTTCCTCCATCTCTGGAGAGAATCGATAGTACCGCTCAGAATTCAGAATCCACTGAACTGAGGGGCACAGAACTCAGGAGTGCAAATGTAACCCAGACACCTTCACAGGTAAGCCGTAATAAAGAATCCAGTGTAGCCACTGTAAGCCACCATCAGAAATCCTGGACTCAGGCCAGAGTTCTCTGGCTTAAAACTGCACTGTCTGTGGCCCTCTAACTGGTTGCTTAAGTCTTCGTTTCTATAATTGGTCATGAAGCCATAGTTGGTATTTGTGACTTCTATGAATCATTCCTATTTCTTTTGCCTTCAGCTAGAACCTTAGCCGATTCAAGTGACCCAAGCCTTCAGTCCTGAAGGACTGGAATCCTCAACAGGCCTGTCATTTTTGGAGGGGGGCAGTGTTTTCGGTGGTTGTGCTTCCACTACCCTTTGTTGGAGGACATGGCAGCACTAAGAGCACTCCTGAGCATCCCCTGGGTTCTAGACACAGTCCCCCTCACCCCCCTGTGTAGCGTCCAACTTCCCCGTGGTAATCAGGCTCGGTCACTCCAGCCAGGAGAGCGATCTGCTTTCTCTATGCACTGGCTCAGTGGACCCAAGCAGCCAGATGGCAGGCTCACCTTCCAGTTCAGCAAAACCACTGTGTCCCCTAGGGGAAATGTTTCTCCCTGGGGACTAGGATCTCCAAACAAGCTCTGAGTGGGGTAGCAGATGTAGTGTTTAGTGAGAGGGGCTACTCCCACCTCACTGCTTGGCTCCTAGACCCAAGCACTGTGGTTGTGGGAGAGACGGCAGCATATACTGTTCCTGATTTAAAGCATCTACCACGTCCCGTAAGATCGACCCCAGCCCTTGAGGGTGTTGTCTCACAACTGGCACTATTTTGAGCCATTCCACCTTCCAATCGGGCCATTTCTAGGTGTCAGGGTTTTAACCAGCTAGTTCACAGGCAGGAGTCCACAGCCGCACTCCGCTTGTTGGGAAACGAGTTCTTGCTCAGGGGTGAAGCTGCGTACAGTGCCACGGTGGTGGACAAGTACCGAGTCACCTGGCACTCAGGACAAACATCCAGGTGGCCCTATCACCAGCACCAGTGGTAGTACAGTGGTGCGCAACCTTACACAAGGGCCAACCCACCAAGGAGGAAAATGTTTAGATGTTTTCCTCATTTTTAAAATAAGTCTCCAAAAACTTACATTCTTATAACCTAGATTACCTACTCCAGAGACTGGTGAGTGAAACAATGAGAAAACCGATACTGATCTATTATGCCACAAAAAGCGGCATATTTGACATGTATCGAAGACAAATTGCTGTCTAATCCTCCATCCAGAGGGGGCGTGGCAGAAGTGGGGGTCAGTGGGACGTTGCTAATCACCGTCCCTGCCTCACTGAACCCCACTGGCCCCAAACGAGACTCAGAGCGGAGGACCCTGCCTAGAGGAGTGGTGGGAACATGTCTCAAAAAAGCAATTCCCAATCTTTGAGAAGTTGAAACACAGAATTTAGGGGACAGGAAAATGACACCACTTGGGGAAATGTGAAATCGTAAAGCACCTGGGCATACTTTATAGCGTATAATAAAACCAGCCCAACAGGCCGGAGACAAACCGTTCCAGAAGTTCAGATCTTAACAGTGAGAAGATTCAGGTTTCCGAAGGCCAAAGGACAATGCCCTTTCCAGGCGTTCATTGTGAATGGTTAACACTGAGGCATACTGTGCGTGCACCAGGGACCAGGCCGCCACTGGATTTCATTCCTAAAAGGACAGTGCTTGAGGTTTACCCCACGGCGCAGTTGCAGGCAAATTGTCCTACAGCAGCTGTAAGTGAGTGCTCTGGGATGTGGGAGGAAGCTGCACTTCACCTACGAAAGAGGGCGGCAAGAGAGAACCACCAATGCACAATCCACTGGCTAACACACTGGCGTAACACGTGGTGCTTCTTAGAACTTTACAAAGGTGTACGCATGCGCCACTGTGTGGAACAATGTGGTCTGAAATGTGAGCCAAGCACTCCTTGGGCAACCACTGCTGGCAAGGGCATCTCCAGGCAGAGGCCGGAGGAGGGCAGCTCACTGGGACAGGCAGAGAGAGGCAGCTCTTCCCTCGTGGAGCAACCTGAGTTTCTGTGCAAGGCTGGTCTGTTAAAGTTTTTAAATTAACTTCTCACATTTTAGCTGCTACCCTGAGATAGGACTTGCATTTCTTTAAAGTGAAGAGAGGAAAGCAGAATGTGAATACTGAAACATAATATAGAAGGTTCCCTCTTTTAAAAGAAAAATACATTCAGAAATGTGAATCCCTTAAAAAAAGAAATCAGTTTTGATTACAGGGAACCCATTAAGCAATCACTCCAGCCTGAAAATACTTTGTTTAATCAGGTACTGTGAGGGTAACTGCTTTTCTCTGCACTGACAGAAAAGGCGAGGGGTCAGAATATTCAGGATCCAGGGAGTCCCAGAGCCCAAGTCACTGGCTCATCAGGAGAGAGGGTCTCAGGTTAAAGGTATTTTCATCAAAAGCTACAGATACTGAAAAAAGGACAGGAACTTTACTGTCATCAAATTGTTCTACCCATCTTTCCGTACAGAAATCCAACAATTTGGTTTGTATGGCCCTCAGTTTGTTAACTGCACAAATTGCACCTGTTATAATCACTAAATGTAGCTCAACTCACAGAAAACTGAAGCATTTTTCTTCTTTCCTGTTTTGAATAGTCTGTCCCTTATTTATTTTTTTTAAGAGACAAGGTCTTACTCTGTTACCCAGGATGAAGTGCAGTGGCATCATCATAGCTCACTGTAACCTTGAACTCCTGGGCTCAAGTGATCCTCCCAAATAGCTGGGACTACAGGCACATGCCATCATGCCTGGCTAAAAAAAAAAAGATGGGATCTTGCTGTGTTGCCCAGGCTGGCATCGAACTCCTGGCCTCCCAAAGTGCTGGGATTACAAGTGTGAACCACTCCTCCCAGCCTGAAGCCTGTCCTTTGTTTCCTTCACCAAAAAAAACACCAACATGACTTGTGGGTTTGAGGTATCAGCTGACTTTGCTCGTTTCCACCCTGTGCTCTGCTGGGAACAGTTTCTAGACACCTCTCATCAACCCGAGTGGGATTCTCTGCAGCCTCAGCTGCTATTGGTGGCCTGCCTTTTCTTGCCTGCGACTCCACCTTCTGGCCCATACTTCCCATTCCCCTCCTATAAAAGGTCAGAAGTGACATTAAGACACTGGTCCTGACCTTCAGAGAATTTTAATGTAAACATCTAGGTATCATTCCCAAATACAGGGCAGTTGTATGAGGCAATGAGGTATACGTAAAGTAGTCCTCCACAGAACAGAATAATATGAGTTTATCACCACCGTGGATCCGATAAGCTGGAAAAAAAATACCAGTGCCTTCCTATGCTCAGTGCTTGGTATTCTGCCACTCAGATGGGGCATACCCACTGGGCAGTGCCACGCTTGCTGCCTGGCACCCTCTGTGGTTTCATAGATATGGGTAGAAACAATCTCCCGGAAGCCTCTGTGAGCCTTGTGCCGTGAAGATTAACATATCCATAGTCAGAATGAGACCAAACACAAAATATACACATACAGAAGCCATTTGCATTTTAATTGAGAATTACTATTAGCCCTTGGATAGGTATATCTGTGGAATAGACAGTTTTAATTTGGAAGACAAAATTGCTCATAAGAAAGAGTTCCAAATGCAACTTTTAATTGACTCTACTACATTTTCCAAGAGCATCCATGTTCAAGTTGTCCTAGAAAATGAAAGCTCTTTTCATTTCTAAGTATGAGAAATTGTTAATGTTCCTTCCTTTGGTCTTCCCACATCCCTCACCACAAACAAAAAAAGTTAAAAAGGGGACAATAAGTACAAGATAAAAAAAAGAAAATCTAAATAGTATGAAATTAGTTTTTATTTTTACCTCAAAATAAATGCTTAACATTTCTCCAAAATCAAAACTAAAGGTGAACACTTAGAAAAAAGGGTGGAAGCGTGTTTGTTCCTTTCCTGGGCAAACCAGTAAGGTGGACGTTCTAATGCTGGTTCGGTTTGTTCCACGGGACTAGTCTACACAAACGGAATCTCTCCCCATCTTTTCTCTACTGTCAGTTGTATCCACCAGTGCTATGCCTGGCAAAAAGGGAAAAAAACCCGAAACAACCCCGTGCCCCAAACATAACACAAAACAAGGGATTGGAAAAGCTGGGAAAAATCTTTTAACGCATTCATGTAAAATCCTCTAAGGAGATTTAGCAAAGGTACTACCCATCCGCAACTTAGCCGAGGCTTCTGCCTGAGCGCTGGTGCGTGAGCTCGTCAGGCGAATTCATGCTGGAGTCACCGGGCAACCGAGTCTCAGCCGCATCTCACAGTTCACCACAGGGACGTCTTAAAGTTGAATTTCAGTTTCAGCAGATACTTCAGATTTACCTGAGCAATATCGTAGACGATGTACCTGGGGGGGAAGCTTGTCAAGGAGCCAACAATGCACAACAGAGAGCCCGTGTGCCCCTACCTGCCCCGGCTGGAGGATGCTCAGTGCCAGCCTAGAAGCTGCTCTCAGGGCTTCTTGGTGGGGCTGGCCTGGTGCCCCTCAGGCAAGTAAAGGAGAAGAGAATCTTCTGGAGATTGGCGGAAGGCTCATGCCCTGGAAGCCAGGCTTATACAGGTGAGCGCTCAGACCTCTCACTCTACAGGAAACAGTCACCATGAGACATACTACAGGACAGTCTCTAATCACTGTCTGTCCCAGGGAACCTGACTGCATACAAGCAACTCTGTAGCTCCAGAACATTCCTTTGTGCTCACACAAAATACTCATGAAAGGATACTCATTATACAGTAGACACGTGTCGTTAACACCAGATGAGATCCCGGTCCCAAGAGGAACCTCTACACCATCCAGAGTAATACTAGCTGAAGGGTCAGGGGCAGTTTTGCCCAAACCTACAAGGCAAAAGGCACAAGTGAAATGAACCATGGGGACAGATGTCGAAAATGTTCTAGAAAGATGAGGTCTATTTTATGTTGGGTCTATGTGCTCATTTTAAAGACTTACAAATCCCATACCCTATCCTTCTTAAGATATAAAACTCTAGGCTATAAATCAAGGTTCCCAAGGCATTAACCTTCACTGATTTTAATAAGAATGGCAGTAGCCTCCTATGGGATAACATTTCTGCTGAACAGGGTCCCAAAGTGGTCACTTTGACCAGGCAGTCAAAGGCCCTAAATCATTACATACTGCAAATTCTCGCAATCGAAGATGCTCCAGGCGCCACTATGTCGTGAGAGGCCCCCTCACTGCTATAGCTAAGACAGGTACATAAAACTCAAAGCGAGTGCACCTGGTTACTGGTGCCCACACCAAGATTCGCCTACCGCATCTGTGATCCTAGCTGCAGCCATAGAGTGAAACTTTTTAAAAATGAAGTTCTAGCTGTTTCACAACCAGCCACAAGGAGATTGCCTTCTCAGAAAGGAGAGCCCCCTCCCTCCATGCTGTCCAGGGTGCCTGGGGCTGTAACAGTAGCTTTGGAAACGGAACACCTTACCTTTCACACTGTGCTTGCCCTTGGGTAACTTGCTGATGTGCGAAGCATGCTTCAGCTCATACCTATTCAAGAGAGGGCAGTCTCAGAAGAGGCCTCCAAGGACACTGGGCTCTCAAAACCAGCAGTTTGATTAGCAAAGCAAGGTCAGATACAGAGATGAGGTCAAAGCCCACAGAAGCTAGTCCATCTTCACTGCCTGGAGCTCCCTCCCCAGTTTCTGGCCCTGCTCCAGAACCTGAAGCCGCGGTTCTTTCTGAACATAATTTGTTCCCAACGATCACTTCCATGGGGCTATTTTCAAGGAAATGTTTGGAGCTGTGGGTCGGCCACCCTGGGTTTCTGCCCATATTCCACAGTCCCTGGACCCCTGGCCTCTCACATGACCCTGCTTTGGTTATAGTTCACAAGACCAGGATGGATGCCTGAACCAAGCTAGATTAATCAGATTTTCTCTGCACAAAATGTGGAACTGGGATTAGGATTCCAGTTCCATCTGGGATGGGCTCAGAAAATCTAAATGTTGGCAAGGGGAGGAGGAAGCCATGGAGTGACCATCCTTTGTGCGGCTGACTCTCTGCTTCCCAGTCCACAGTGGGGACAGACACCGCCAGCTCCCGAGGCCTGGCCACATTCCTGTGCTAGCACTTTGCGGGGGCCTTCCTCTATCTCCCTTATTTCCTTAACTTGAATTCGTTTTTGTTACTTCCAAGCTAAGAGTCCTAACTGGGGGCTGGGGCGGGGGGCGGTGTCCAGCAACCGTGGTGGGGAATTTCCGTGGTCATCTTCCAGCCAAGGGGCATTCTCCTGCCTACAGCCCACTCCATCTGTCCCCACTGCGCCACCAGCCCTAGAGCCAGGTGTACTCACATGTTTCCAAGGGCAACTTCTCCCAACAGGATCAAACCTATCGGGTCTCCCTGAGATGTATGGCAGTAGTTGGCACTCTTGGAGACCATGTCGGCAAAATAGATCCCTTTACCAAACATGTAGCCCGTCTGGAGGGTTGGAAAAGGGACAGTTCAAAACCTTCTACTGGGATGCTGACTTGAGCCAGGCACCCAGCTAAGTGCTACAACCCATCCTTTCCACTTCTCACAGTGCCCTGGTGAGGAAGCATCGGGGTTTGAGCTCATGAGCCAGCCTGTTCAGATCACGGCCCCGCCAGGAACCGAGCGGCTGCAAGGAGTTACTTAACTTCTCTGGGGCCTACTTTTCTCTTCTTGCTACTGGGGGAAAATAGCCTCACGGGGCCGCTGTGAAGATGAAATGAGTTAGTAAATGTGACTCGCACCAGTGCCCGGGACAGTAAACATCCAGCGAGTGCTCTTATTTTTACTCCCTTTGGTAAGGGAGACACTGGGTTCAGAGAGGGCAGACCACTTGCCCAGCCACGACACCGCCGCACGATACCAGTGCGAGTCACCAAGCCTCTCTGCTCCTCGCTCTTACAACTGTAAAATGAGGGGCTTGGAAGACTATCTCTCAGGTCCTGTCCGCCGGACACTTCTATAATCCAGCAGGTGACCCAACAATTCCTCGTGTCTGGCTACGGCTTTATTCATTTGTCACCGCACTTCACTGCAGACACTGACGCTCACCTAGGTCACCTGGCTGGGAGGTGGTGGAGGCAGGTCTAGACTCAGCCAGGCCTGTGGCCAACACACCCGCACAGCATTCACGGCAGGCCCCCGCCGGACACCTCGCTTCCTTTGTCCCAGGACATGTGTCTGCCACATGCGCAACTGCCCCTCTAACTGGGCTGGGGCCAGGAGCGTGAAGGTGAAGGCACCATCTGGGAGTTGTAAGGAAGCGCCTGAAGAAGGGATGTGGCCAAATCCCCCATCAGCCACAGCGGAGCCAACACCTGCATCTTAAACAAGGCCCCTATTCAAAGCTCTTTATGGAGACACCTGCAGAGACAGGCACTGCCCACCCCTCAGTCCCCACCACACCCAGGCTGGGCACATACCACAGGCGCTTCCGGTGGGGCTATCCGAAGACCCTGGGACAGGATCCCAGCAAAGTTGGTGGTCCTGGACCCGTGCCACAGCAACCTTCGGTTATGAAGCTGCTTGAAGGGTTTGTAGCGCTGGTTCTCCCCTTCACGTTCTATCTTAAAGATCTGGTCGGGGTATTAAACGAAGTGGAGGCGCAAAAGAAAGCCACTTGTTACTCTGGTTGACTGAGAGGCCAGAATGGATAGAGAAGAATGGACCAGCCGTCTCTACAGCTAGAAAACTTAAAGTTTGCTGCAGTACGGAAGACGTTTTCCCCCAGGTTGGGATAGAGTCCCCTGACTTGTTGAAGGCTCACCCAGCAGAGACCAGCTATTACAATTAATTAGTATTACTGTGCAGCAGATAAAGCAGAACTGTATCTTCGACCTCTGATAATCATATGTTCGAATTCTAAAACCAGGTTTGGGCTCGGCACAGTGGCACGTGCCTGTAATCCTAGCACTCTGGGAGGCTGAGGCGGGAGGATCGCTTGAGCTCAGGAGTTCGAGACCAGCCTGAGCACGAGCGAGACCCCATCTCTACAAAAAATAGAAAAAATCAGCCAGGTGTGGTTGCTCACACCTGTAGTCCCAGCTTACTTGGGAGGCTGAAGTAGGAGAGTCCTCGATCCTAGGAGTTGGAGGTTGCAGTGAGCTATGATGACGCCACTGCGCTCTAGCCTCGGCAACAGAGCGAGACTCTGTCTTAAAAAACAAAACAAAAAAACCCCAAACCCAAAACAAACAAACAAAATCAGGTTTGGGGACAGCAAATGTCCTTTAAAACAGAATAAAAAGCCACCCCCAAACTACCACGAGATAGTACTAATTTTTCTGCTCAACAAATGAGTCACCTCTTCTATTTATCTAAAATAAACTGCTCTTTCCTACCCAGGCCCAGGTTGGAGGAGTGGGCAGGAGAAAGCGGGCAGGACACTGAGGAGGGTGGGGGAGAGAAGGGATTCTTACATCGACAACTTCCAAGTCATACGCATTGTGCGTGGTGGCGTGAGTGTTCTTAACATACTTCCTGATGATCTCAGCTTCTTCAGAATCTTTGTCAACCACCTAGATAAAAGGCATCTTGAGATTAGAACAAGAGAGACCCCAGGTGAGCCCCATGGAGACAGGAAGACCACCACGCAGGCTCAGCTGATGCACGGATCAATACTACACTCCTCAATGGAAGCCTGGGCAGGACCGAAAGCCTGGGTTCCAATTCCCTGGGCACCTGCCTCTTCATCTACTTGGGTTGCTAAAGGATTTCAGGGTTCCCTTCTGTCTTAAAATTCTATGCTTTGGGCTATCAGCAAAGCCAGAGCATGGAGCTCACTGTCAGTGAACAAGGAATCGGCTCTGGAGTAAGAGTCCAGCTCATCGTGAGTTAAAACACAACGGGCCAGAAGACGTCACCCAGCCAAGACCTGCATTTGAAAGTGGCAAGGATCACTGTTGGGGTTTTGAAGACAGAGACAAATGCTCAGTCTCTTTGATCCTCAGGGTCATGCATATCCTGGCTGGCTCAGAACACACACCCAACAAACAACTGTCAAATATTAATAGTATAATCGATGCTAAACAAACCTGCATGTATTACAGAGGTGGTTCTACTGCACTCCAAGCCTTGTCATACTTGCAGGGAAGGAGGCACGTAGGCGATGAAAACGGGCTCGAGGGCAGGGCAAAGTGGGAGCTAAGGCAAACACCCCCCACTGGTTGGCCTAGGCAGGGGATTTCACCTGAGTGTCCAACACACGCAAGTTCAGGGACTGTGTGTGTGCCAACATGGCCACTTCAACTCCAGAGAAAAACAAACGCAAGCACTGTGTTTTTATTACAGCTGCCACCAAGCATTTCCACTTCTGAAATGGACATTGATAATAAGCCTTCTAAATGTTCACCCTGCAAGAGTCTCTGAAATCAGAGTTTCTCTCTAAATTAAGGGAAAAAAGGGGGAACTTTTGGTAAGCCCCCTCAAAAGTCAGTATCTACACCAAGCCAAGGTGCTGGCTTGGAAGCACAAGGTGCATTACGTATAGGTGAAATTTCCAGAGGTTCTCAAAGGACCATCAGTGGCAACGTCCAGAGACTTGTTAGGCAGATATTCGGGCCCCAGCAATCTGTGTTCTAACACGCTCTGCAGGAGACGCTGACACACATTCAAGCCTGGGACCACTGCTCTTGGGATGTGTGGTTAAGATACCGGAGGAAGGGCCAACCTGTTACCTTAATGTCAGTTTTGAGCTTCTCGTAGTTGACATCAATGGGGTCCTTGCTACTATCATCAGACCCACCCCGGAGCAGACTGTAGGCCACCTCGATGTCCAGCAGGTTGTCCAGCATTTCCACCTTGGCCTGGAAGAGCAAAGGAAGCCCCTGAGTTAAGTACCATGGTGAGGGAGACAGACTCATCCAGTTTTGGCAAAGAAATCCTACATGCAAATAGTGTCCAATATACTTAAAGGGGGACTCTGCCCCCCACAGGGGAACACCCTGTCATCTGTTACCCATAGTGAACATTCATGAGGATTTCCTGGAATGCTAATGAGGCACTGCTGCCTGGGGGAGGGGCAGGTAAGAGGTGAAGAACGTCTTTCCTCTCTCACACTCTGACAGCTGGGGACCTATACTGAAGACACCACAAATAAACTGTTTCTGAGCCAGGAGCTCTCCTGGGCTCCCTTATGAGGCCGGGAGGGAAAACGGGGAAGAAAATGCTATTATGAGGAGGAAGATCCCCTCTTTGATGGCTCTTTCCCCAGCTGACTTGGTAGAACAGGGATAGGAAAAACAGTTCTGCATCCACCAATGTGGGTAGAAACCCCACTTCAAAACAAGGCACGGAGGTGGCCCTATGAGTACTGGCCCAGCCCCCAGGATCATGATGTGGAGGGATGGTGTCAAGGGGGGAACATCCCAGCCCTGCACCCCAGTCACTCCCTTAGGAACCTCTGTGCTACCTGTACACTGTCTGCGTTGTTCAGGAGCGGAGGTTTCTTCATCCCAAAGTCGTGGGGGATCAGGGTGTAGAAGCGATTGGAAAGATCCAGGATCTGGGACTCGCTACTGCCCTGGGACACGGCCTGGAGAACAAGGGGCAGAAGGAACACAAAACTGAGGCAGCAGCTCCGAGCACCCTACACTTGGACAGGCTTTTTCTTCTAGAAGGCGGGTGCTGCAGCCAAGCCCAGAGGTAGCCTGCTGTATACACATGTCGGGACAAGCAGGAAACAACCAGAAGACTACTTTTCTGTTGATGTTACACCACCAAACAGGGGCAGGACCCCCATTCTCCAACAGCACAGCCTAACACACGATGGGCGTCTCTCATGAAATTTCATTTGTACAAGGAACTGTGTAGGCCAGGCGCAATGGCTCATGCCTGTCATCCTAGCACTCTGGGAGGCCGAGGTGGGCGGATTGCTTGAGCTCAGGAGTTCGAGACCAGCCTGAGCAAGAGCGAGACCCCATCTCTACTAAAAATTGAAAGAAATTGGCCAAACAACTAAAATAGAAAAAATTAGCAGGGCATGGTGGCACATGCCTGTAGTCCCAGCTACTCAGGAGGCTGAGGCAGGAGGATTGCTTGAGCCCAGGAGTTTGACGTTGCTGTGAGCTAGGCTGACACTACAGCACTCTAGCCCGGGCAAGAGAGTGAGACTCTGTCTCAAAAGAAGAAAAAAAGAAAAAAAAAAAAGAAAAAAAAAAGAACTGTGTAGTTACAGATAAATAAAACTCCCTACCACTATGCAAAATGTTAATTGTAAAATATGGGTCGTGGGCTCACGGTTATTGCTGTAAAATTCTTTCACTCTGTATGTTTGAAAAACTTTCATAATAAAATGTTAGCGGGGCCAATCGCTGCTATAAAACTCAGTCAGGCTCCCTTCATCCACTGACCTTCATCTTTGAGGTAGGGAGTTAGTTTTTACTGCACCTGGAGGTCCAGGGGTGTCCAGGCAAAGAAAGGCTAAGTAACCCCCACTGCCGCCACGGTGTCACTCAGTCCTCCATCTGCAGAGGGCGCTATACAAATGCACAAGGAGGCAGAAGAGCTTGACCACGGGAGACCACGTAGACAGCCTCGGTGACCGCGGGAGGGCGAGGGGCAATGAAGCGGCACCCTGTGGGCCAGAGCCCCAAGCCTGCTTCTCACTGTGACATGGATTCACCGAGTGCTAAGACTTCCTCCGTGCTGTGGCTGACTCTGTGCAATGGGGTGGGATGGTATTCCAGCCCTTCCACCAGGGAATTCTGGAACAGGAAGAACCTCCATTGAGGAAAACCTTGTAAGTTCTCAGCCAGTGGGGAACAAGGAAAGAAGTCCCGGCTCGGAACCAGCTGTTAAGTGGATTTAATAACTCTGGTTTGGGGCCTCTTCTTTGGCACCAATCAGAAAGTATGGTTCCTGGGCCCGCTTCTGTCTCTTGTGTGCTTTTCTTCTCTCAAAGGCAATCCTGTACCCCACCCCCAAATACAAATGGAACCCTCCAGCCCCTGCAGGATGTAGCCTGAAGGGTCTCAGACCAAGAGACCTTGAAAGATGCTCAAAAAATGCTGCATGGACATGAATAAACTAAGAAAAAGAGTTTCCTATTTGATGATTTCCTAGTAACTGTTTGTCTTAAAGACACACAAAATAAAATCCCAATACAGGTGACCCTTGAACAATAGGGGTTTGAAGTAAGTGGGTCCATTTATACATAGATTTTTTTCAATATAGTCAGCCTTTCGTATCTGTAGAATCAACTGAACGTAGATTGAAAATACGGTATATTCGGGATTTGAGACTGGGGGATACAGAGTGCTGACTTTTTGTACCCATGGGTTTCGCAGGGTCAGCTGTGGGACTCGAGCATGTGTAAATTTTGGTATCCATGGGGAGTCCTGGAACCAATCCTCTGCATATACCAAGGGATGACTGCAGTTTTAAGAGAAAAGGTAGGCCGGGTGTGGTGACTCACCCCTGTAATCCTAGTACTCTGGGAGGCCGATGTAGGAGGATGGCTTGAGCTCAGGAGTTCGAGATCAGCCTGAACGAAAGCGAGACCCCATCTCTACTAAAAATAGAAAAATTAGCCAGGTGTCGTGGCACACACCTGTAGTCCCGGCTACTTGGGAGGCTAAGGCAGGAGGATCGCTTGAGCCCAGGAGTTTAAGGTTGCAGTGAGCTATGATGATGCCACTGTACTCTAGCCTGGACAACAGAGCAAGACTCTATCTCCAAAAAAAAAAGAGAGAGAAGGTAACCAAATTCTTCACAAGTATATAAGGAGTTTACTCCGCATCTGATAACTGAAAACACGGCTATTCAATTGTTTTGTGATGATTTTTGCAAGCAGAAGGCACTAGTCACATTTGTTGAATTGGAAAAACCTAAATCCCTGTGAAGAGTGAGTGGTTCAGTACTTCTGGTTCATTAACCTTGAGTGCCCCCTCGGTGAGAAGTCAGCCAGGTGAGGAGGGTGACCCAAGACAGGCCCCTGGGCAGCCCCCTGCTCACCTGCTGGACCTCACTGAGGATGGAGTACGCGGCCTGGATCTGCCTCTTGCTCAGCTTCCCCAAGGGCATCTTCTGAAGGTCGATCTGAGGAGACAGGGGAGTTCCCTTTGAAAGGCGGGCACTGTGCAGCATGATGACAGGACTGCTGGGCCAAGCAACCCTCACCCCACCTCTCAGGGCCCCAGCAGAAGCAGTCATAAGCCTGCCCAGTTTTCCTGAGGAGACCCCTGACCCCATGACCGAAATCCAGACTTTGCAGCCCCACAAAGAATGGAGTCTGCCTGGAAGAAGATTCTTGCTCAATTTATGGCTGCAATTAGCCAACCATAGCTACTCGCCCCTAGGCTTAGTTTCAAATAGCTCAGCACTTCTGGAAGAAGGTACAGTAATAATCCCTATCCAATTCCAAAGTGAGGACGAGGGCCCATCAGTCATGGCTCCCCATCTCAGCACCACCCCCCACCCCAGTATCCCTCCCTGGGGTCCCAGAGCCAAGGCAGTAAGTGCACCCCTCTTTGAGTTCCCAGTTGGGAAACAAGAACCACGAATTTTCAAGTGGTTAACATTATAAGGACACAGTCCTGAACTTATATACTTACATTCAAATCAGTGTTGTCCGTTTCAAACCTGTCACCCCCAAAGGCCAAACATTTGTTCCAACAACATTGTTACTGTGCATAACACCTTGGCAACTACAGTCAAAGAGAGGCCACGTCACTAGTTAGCTAGCGAGGCATCCACGCTCAGCCTTGGCTTTCCATGTGCAAAATGTGGCTACCTTCTTTAAAGGGCACCCACTCCGTTCTGTGAATGATCCTGCCTGCGCTGCTCCCTGGGCCCCCAGGCAGAAACACCTGTGTACCACGTGACCCCACACTCTATCCCAAGACATCTGTCCCTGGGGCTTTCCCAATAGACCCTTCTGAGCTCCTGGGGGCCCTTCCCATCTTTGCTTGTCCAGAGTTTCCTGCTGTGCCTGGAGCAAAGATGGAGCTAACAAGAATTCTAGAAATGGAACTGCTACGGTGATAAAATTACATAAGAGGATATGAAAAGTGCTCGTAGCTCCATCAGGCACCCATGAGGAGGCAGCAGCGACAAGCTCTACCAGCACCCCCAAGTCCTGGCAGGCGCGCTTCCCTGCACCCACAATGCTGGAAACTCCGTCCCGAGGGAAGATCTGATCTCCTGCAAGAGTTAAATAGCTGGAGCTATGTCTGGGGAAGAAGGTGGATAATCTATTTTGAGCCAAGAACAAGGTATAATAAAAGAGCAGAGTGACTTCAGTATGGATTATCAATCAGCTCTGAAAATAAACAATTCTAAAGAAGGAACTCCAAAAGATGTTCTGATCAAGGGCAGTGTGACCAGAGTAAGAGCAGAACTCTGAAGGGAGCAATATTCCCCAAGCAGAATTCTGGTGTTTATGTTAAAAAAAAAAAAAAAAAAAGGGAAAGACCTAGTTGCCTTAACCCTACACCCCTCAAAACATGCACAAGCTCTAAGAGTAAGAGATGGGCTCCACCAACACAGGGAGCCCTCACTCCCAGAAAAACTCCACACGGTACTGGACGGTGGGCTGGGAGCAGTGGCTCCGCCACAGCCCAGTTTAGGGAGACAGTGACAAGGGGAGAGTGGCCTCAGGGTCAGGGACTCTCAAACCACAATGGCAGCCAGAGGGAGGCACCTAGAGCTAGAGGAGCCCCCACCCCGTGGCCTGAGCGCCCAGACCCCACCCCCCTCTGGGCCAGGGGTGCGCCCCCCTCACAGGGAGAGCCAGGTCCCCCTGGTGCTGGGGCAAAGTGCTCAGGGTCACCCCATGTGGCCAGGAGTGTGCACCCCGCTTTCTACACACTTCCGCCTGGCTGCCTTGCAGCCTGTTTCAGCAGCAGGGCCCCTGGCTCTTTTCTTCCTGCTAAACTAGTTACTTGTCTGAATGGAAAACAACATAAAAATGCCATTTCACAGGAAAGGACCTGGGTCTGAGAATAGTTGAGAACGTTTGCGAATCGTAGATAAAGCAGAGTATGGGAGGCTGGAAATGATATGCGTGACACAAAACATTAATGAGACGGAGACCCTCTCTCTTCTCCTCCCCTTACCCTAGTACCTCTCTACCCCTACCCTCTCCCCTCATTCTGGGTGAGCCCACCCACAAGTTGTTCAAACTAGTGGACCTCCCACAGTCACGTTACATATCTATTTGAACAAGCACAGGGAACAAGCCCTGGCCATTTTCAAACCTATTAGAGGATGTATCTTAACACTCCATTTTCTAACAACAGCTGGGCCGTGAGCAGTCTTGCCAGGCTGAGCTCCCGGCAGGGAGATGCCAAGTTGGCCCTGATGTCTGTGGGGTTGGAGAGGAAAAGCCTGCTGGTGGTATATACAGCCCTGGTTTGACCCCTTGTCCTGGTTCCAAGGCCGGCCCGAAGGCTCTAGGAGGAAGGACATGGGTAGACGCAAGACATGCGTATGGATAAGGGGTGCAATGCTTCGGGTGGATCTGAGACTCTCATCCTCTGGGTTCCCAGGACAAAGGGAAGGACCAGTGCACCACAGCTGCTCGTTTTCACAGCAGCCTAAAGCTTCTGGGTTCAGCAGATGGGAAAGAGGGGAAAGACTGTGTTTGCTGTCCTGGTAGCAGTAGTGCCTGGACCGCCTCTGCTCTGAAGACCCCCACGACCAGCACTCAAGAGCTCTGATGCACTCCCCTCCCAGGGAAGGAGCAGAGACAACATGGAGAACAGACAGGACACGCTTGGCCTCTGCCTCCAGTTCCTGCCATTTCTATCCTGGGCAGGAGCATGACTCACCCAACAACCATCACCCCCAACCCACTCCCAACCTTCTCTTAAAAATAGCTAGTATGAATTTTATCTAATGAAGCAAGTGCCAGCAGCTCTCTGCCCCTTCTGACAGCGCTGGTTACAGTGGTTTTCTTTCTCTGTAAGTGGGCTAAGTCTTGCATTTCCCATGACAACTCCGGTTGGGTGGTTTGGTTGGGTCACAGAAGAACCATGACTACACACCCTAACCATGGCAACAAGAAGGGGGGAAGTACACAGGGGGCGGTGGACCAGGAGGCAGCTCTACGACAACACACCACACATTTCACAGTAAATCAAACGACCCTCTGCAAGAGAACAAGCACTCCAGGCCTCAGCACTCGTAGGATCTAAGACTGAAGGACGACGACGAGAAGCTGACGGCTAACATTTTGTTTCTGAAAGAGAGAAACGAGAAAACGAGAGCAGCCGGAGAGCTCTTCACCAGCTCGGTACACAGATCATCGTCCTCAGCAAATGCTCACAGATAAAATAATGAAGTGCAATAACCTCGTACTCCACCATGGCTTTCTTCATACTTTCCACATCAAAGATCATCTTAATGAGCTCCTGAACTGGCTTGGGGAGCCTGGACTTGGTGCCTGGGTTTACTGTCAGCTTCTTCACTGCCTCTTCATCCTCCAGGGAAAAAAGAATATCAGTAAGAGACACAATTCAACAACCCAAGCGAAGTGGTGGTGTTATCTGCGTGGTTGGGCTGGGGACAGAGGACACAAGATAGAGTGCCACCAGAAAAAAAAAAAAAAAAGCTGAGTGTTAATTAAAAATGTTTGGGTATCAGTGGCCAGGAAAAGCACCTATGGCTTTGCACATGGGTCAGGCATTTCCTTTGCAACTCCATGTCCTCTTGGCTGCTCCAGATTCTTATCCCAGCTACACTGCAATATGTGCATGGGCTGATCCACCCTGGGGCTGCTGGTGCTGCCTGGGAACCTGCCCAGTGCCCACTCATGCCCAACCTGGAAATGCTAGGCAGCTGTGAAGGTGAACGCTGCAGCAATGACACATAAAGCTGATGGACAAATTCTTCCCCCTTTTTCTTAACACTTCCTCACCTAAGGGCCAGCTCTAAGACCAAGTTTATACAGCCTTCTCTATACTCCCCAAGGATCAGGCTACCATACCCATTTCCTGTCGGCCAGCTTGACAGTGTTAAAGTGTATCCTAGCACTAACCTTCCCTCCTCCCCTGCAACAGCCCCCCAGGCCCTCCCCACTGGGACTGCACTACCTAATAAAGTGATAACACATGAGACTTTACCCCTGCTCACTGGAGCACCCAGGCTATCAAGATTTTATTGTATTGGCTGGGCATGGTGGCTGGACCCTATGATCGCAGCACTTTGGGAGGCTAAGGATCACTTGAGGCCAGGAATTCAAGAACCAGCCTGTGTAACATAGTGAGACCCTGTCTCTACAAAACAATTAAAAAACTAGCCAGGCATGGTAGCATGTGCCTGTAGTCCCAGGTACTCAGGAAGCTGAGGTGGGAAGATCACTTGCACCCAGGAGTTTAAGGTCATCATAGTGGGCTATGATGATGCCACTGCACTCCAGCCTGGGCAACAGAGTGAGACCCTGTCTCAAAAAAAAAAAAAAAAGCTGTATTGAAAGTGCCTTAACTCTTCTCACTTTTAGACCCTGAATGCTATGAGAACAGGGACTGTCCATCACAGTGTCCCTAGCAACTAATACAGTGCTTGGTATTTATTTGGAGTGAAGGTAACTGGTGTTGGGCTTTAAACCTAGAATCTGCCTGGCTTAACCAAGCTGCAGAGAGCTAATCTGTATTGTTAGTGCTCATAGCTGCTGTTGTCACCTTTGTAGTAGATTTACTCTCAAGGTTGAGACACTGAGTCTTAAATGCACTCTTTTATCTTCTGGGTGTAACCTCATTGGAGGGCAAATTATCAATGTGTTATTTAGTCTTATTTAAGTGCATATATGTTGTGACCTTATAACTATTCTGCCTGTAATGGCAATAATCATAGGGGTACACAAATATTTATATATGTATCAGCATCATTATGGCAAACGCCTGGAAATAATCTAAATGCCTAAGAGGGGGAGGATTATTTTGATAAATATGAATTCTGGCCCACCCACAGGATGGGATTCAATGCAGCCTTAAGAAATGATGCTCTGGATTGGTGTAGTTTAATACAGTAGCCACTGGTCAAACTGAGGTGTGTTGTAAGTGCAAAATATACACCAGATTACAAAGACTTAGTATAGAAAAAAACAAAAGGGAAAATTTCTCATTAATAATTTTGTTGGTTTTGATCAGATGTTGAAATGAGAATATTCTGGATATACTTGTTTAAATAAATTACTAACATTAATTTCATTGGTTTCTTGCTTTTTAAAACGTGGTTACTGGCTGGGCGCGGTGGCTCACGCCTGTAATCCTAACACTCTGGGAGGCCGAGGCGGGCGGATTGTTTGAGCTCAGGAGTTCGAGACTAGCCTGAGCAAGAGCGAGACCTCGTCTCTACTAAAAATAGAAAGAAATTAATCGGACAACTAAAAATATATAGAAAAAATTAGCCGGGCATGGTGGCGCATGCCTGTAGTCCCAGCTACTCGGGAGGCTGAGGCAGGAGGATCGCTTGAGCCCAGCAGTTTGAGGTTGCTGTGAGCTAGGCTGACACCATGGCACTCTAGCCCGGGCAACAGAGGGAGACCGTCTCAAAAAAAAAAAAAAAAAAAAAAATGTGGTTACTAGAAACTTTATAAGGCGAGATTCCAATTTTATGGTGGTGGGAAACATACATGCACAATGAAAGAAGACTGAAAAAGACATATACCATGACTTTAAGTGTGGTTAATTCCAGGTGATTTGTGTGCCTTTGTATTCCTCAAAATTTCCTAAAATAAAGATTTAATTCAGCAGGGCACTACTGAGTCTGACCAAGTCTGTCCTGAAAGTCCAGTCTCAATCTCAGCATTGTGGAAAGAAGAGATAAATTCCATTTTTATTTTTTTTGAGACAGAGTCTCACTCTGTTGCCCGGAGTAGAGTGCCGTGGCGTCAGCCTAGCTCACAGCAATCTCAAACTCCTGGGCTCAAGCAATCCTCCTGCCTCAGCCTCCCAAGTAGCTGGACTACAGGCATGCGCCACCATGCCCGGCTAATTTTTTTTTTTTATATATAGATTTTTAGTTGTCCAAATAATTTCTTTCTATTTTTAGTAGAGACAGGGTCTCGCTCTTGCTCAGGCTGGTCTCGAACTCCTGACCTTGAGTGATCCACCCGCCTCGGCCTCCCAGAGTGCTAGGATTATAGGCGTGAGCCATCGCGCCCGCCAAATTCCATTTTTATTATGGAGAGCTCATGACACCTCTATAAATTATACAATTCCCCCTGTGAGATATGCTAGGCTCCAAAGATTTGGAGTTAAAATCTCTACCCATCTACAAGTCTCTCCTTTTGTAAAATACATACGTATTTTCCCCCACAATTAAAAAAAGTAATAGATTCTCATTTTTTGAAAGGCATTTTTTTTTTTCAGGGAAAAACAAACAAACAAAACAAAAACCAAAAATTTCAACCAAGAGATGATTGGTAACATATATAGGGAGACTCCCCAACTACAGACATAGATATTATTAGGAAATAATTTAAGACTAAGAACTGTGACCTAGTACAGTATGTCAAGTTGTAATCCTATCCTGATGACAGACCAGGTCACATGATCACTGGTGAACATACGTTCAGATAAAAAGTCTTATCTGGAATCCACGAATTACCCCTGTTGCATTTCAGGAATAACGTGGAAGATTGTTCCTCCTTGACGTCTCAAAAATGCTACCACCGTTCTCATCTAAACTCTATGTCATACTCCATGGTACAGATTTTATTAAATGCTTTTTCTGCGTCTACTGAGATGATCATGTGATTTTTGTCCTTTATACTATCCATATGGTGTGTTACATTGATTGTTTAAAGTTGAACCAAACTTACATACTGCTGGATTCAGTCTGTTAGTGTTTTCTTGAGGATTCTGCATTGGTGTTCACAAGGATTTCGCAAGTTTTCTTGTGATGTCTTTGGCTTTGGTATCAGGGTAGTACTGGCTTCATGTAGTAAGTTGGGAAGTGTTTGCTTCTATTTTTTTGGGAACAATTTGTGAAGGACTAGTATTCTTTGAACATTGGCAGTACTCATTATGATGCCATCTGATCCACAGTGTGAATTTTAAAGAATAAAGTGTCCCTTCCTTTCCCTAGAAGCAGATGGTGTTAGGGCATTATGTGATTACCTGGCCATAGTCAATCTCCAGAGGGTAGAACTTTTTGGGATACTTGGTGAAATTTTTGGAGTGCCAGGCATTCCCAGTTTTTTCTTCATATAATTTCATAAAGTGCTCAACGGCATCCTCCTTGGACGGCATCTGCTCCAGTTTGTTACTACCAATCACTGTGCCTACGCGGCCCCAGGACCTGAATATCCAATACCTACAGGGGATGGAGGTGTCAGATATAACCATGTGAGTTAGCTGGTCACATTTCAGGAGGAGTTTCCCATCCCTGTCATTCCATTTGGGTGAGGAAGAATTTTAAACACCCAAAAATGATGGTGATTAACATAGAACAAAAGAAATCACTACACAATCAGGGTCTTTATAGTCCATTTAACCAAGGGTTATAAGAAATTTAAATTAATTGAAGAACTCCCTTCCAAATTATATTGGCAAGTAGACAACAATGCCAATGAACCGGTTAAGCTGAGATCTGGCATCCAAGCTTGAGGAGTCTGTAGAATTCTGAAGTCTGCAGACCTTTATATAAAAACTCCAGGCTGGGTGCAGTGGCTCTTGCCTGTAATCCTAGCACTCTGGGATGCTGAAGCGAGAGGACTGCTTGAGGCCAGGAGTTCAAGACCTAGCCTGAGCAAGAGCGAGACCCGTCTCTACAAAAAATAGAAAAATCAGTTGGGTGTGGTGGCCAGTGCCTCTAGTCCCAGCTACTCAGGAGGTTGAGGCAGGAGGATCGCTTGAGCCCAGGAGTTTGAGGTCTCAGTGAGCTATGATGATGCCACTGCACCCTAGCCTGGGCAATGGAGAGAGAATCTGTCTCGAAAAAGAAAAAAACAAAAAGTCCCCTAACTTCATGTCTCTCCCCAAACAAATACAGCAAGTAATACTGTAAGCATCATTTGGAAGTCCTGTGTCCAAGGACAGACTATCCTTAAAGATATACCCTAAAAATAATGAAAAACTTGACTCAGATCAGAGGCTGAGATGTAACAAATGGGGGGGTGGGTAGCAACAGTTCCTCAAATCTAGAGACCTAGATAGAGGTCCAGGCTATCATCTCAATTCCCATCTCAGCCAAGGGTACACATCCCATATGCATGCTGCTCAGCTTCAGGTGAGTTCATTTTTCTTAGCAGAAGTAAGGCAAAATTTAATTTTCATATCATAATAAATCCAGATACATCAAAAACCAATATATAAGATTTATATGTATTTTTAACCTGAAATCAGAGACTTCCAGGAAAATCTGGGGCTCTTGCTGAGGGCTGTATAAATTCATTCTCTCCTGGCTTTTTCCTGTGAAAATGTTTGGGAAGCTACCCTGACCTACGCTGAAAATTTCTTCTGACCCTAACAGACCACACTACCTTTTCACTCTAAAAAAACAGCAAATCTAAGCTACCAGCAAAATGCCCATGTCCACGATCAATATTAGAATTTAGCTGGGTTCCTTCCACATGCCTTTCTACGTATACGTAGACCCTGTTCTGGGTTGGCTGTAGCGAGGGATGATGAACTCACTACATGAGAACTGCTCTGCCTAGAAATGTACCCAAATCCAAAATCTGCCCTTGCTTGTAACCACCATGTAAAAAAAAAAAAAAAATTTAAAAAACCAAACCCAAACCTCTTCAGTAACTAGAGAGTTTGAAAGAACATTAAAGAGTAAGCTTGGTGCTTGCCAAACTTTGCTTCAAAAGTTTTGAAACACATGTAAAATCAGAAAATCTACATTCTTCGAGTGGCTAAAAGAAAAGCCAGTTGGGAGAATATGTGAAACCACATCCTGTGACTGGTATCAAGGACAGCAACACTACTGGTGGAAAGTGGCTTCTTTCTCCCCTTTAACTGAAGGCCTTGTGATACATTTTTGTTGTTTGTGATTAGATTTCATTCCCCAGGCACTGCGAGTAACGTCGGTTTCACGAGGCTGACAGCATAACACTGACAGCTGCGGGACAGGCCATGTCTCTGTGTGCCCACGCAAGGTCCCCCGAACTCACCTGCTTTCCTTGTCATCCTCCAGAAGCTGCAGCTTATAGTAGGAGTTAGTTCCTTTAACGATATCCACCAGCCCAAGGGTGGCACTGAAAACCTTCCCACCTTTCTCCAGGACGTGTGCAGAGTGTTCCAGACCTGTCCCAGAGGCAAAACCCCCATAGTTTTCCTTCCCCTAGAGGGACTGGTACTCTCAGGGAGAAGGGGTCTGTAGGCTAGGGGTTCATACATGCTTGGCTACGCTAACACCACCTTCAAGAGGTTCCCCACAAAAGACGTGTTGTCAGGACTAGGGGAGCCTGAGAGGGAAGCCTGGGAGTAAAGGCACTGCCCCTTGCCCCGCGTGCTGTGGGCATTCACACGTTTTCTGCTCACGTTCCTGTTTGCTTACCAGAATCAGGATCGACAGCTGCGCCTCCTTTCAGAGTTAATTTCATTCTCTTTTCAGATTTGTTCGTACCTTAGAAGGAGACAGAAAATATAAACATAAATTAAAAAGGGGACGGTGGAGGGCAAATGAGCAGTTTCCACTCACATGATCTGCCAACATGGCATCTATGCTGTCTCCCACCACCCCAAAGGGCTTGTCGTTCTGTGCCCAGTAAAAACCTGAGAGAACTGGTCTGGGCAGCACTGAACAGACCACTGCAGGGACACGAAGGCAGAAGCTCTGTGCAGGCGGACCTGGCCCCTGACCTCCCAGCCAGGAAGGAGACTGCTCAGGGCCCTCACCTTCCTCCTTGATGGTGCCCTTGCTTTTTTTGGAGAGCGCAGCCCCCGACTTCCCTTTTTGGGCCACTACTTCAACAGGCTCTGCCTTCACCTCTGCCCCCCAGGGGGATAAAATGTGTGCTGAGAACAACTCCTGAAGGCTCTTGGTGGAGGCGGAAATGTCCTGGAGAAAATCCTCAGACACAACACGGACGTTGGCTTCCTTTACTTCCTCCATTTTCTTACTCATCTTTTCCACCTCCTCTGTCCAAATCAGAAGAAAAAAAAAAACAGTACTTGAGTTTAAAACTAAACTTAAATTTCAAATTACTAGAGTTAATTCACTGTGTACTTCTAAAACCTCCTCTGCTTCCAAAGCCAATGCTCTGAGCTTTTCTTCATTCCATTAATAACAATTGTCTTTGATCCCCAGCATTCCCCTTTTCCTAAGAAGTTGCGGAGTTAGGGCAGCCGTTTCCAAACCATTCTGTAGAATGAGATGTTAGCAGGCACCCCACAGAGAAGACACTGAAGTCAAATGCATATGGGAAATGTTGTATATTATTTTTCTGGTTTTGGAGATGTACGATGGTCATCCATATAAAAAACCTGCAAAGAACCCTGTTTACCTTTGTTTAACCCTGCATTTCCCGAACATATCTGAACCGTGACCTTTTGTTCTGGCAGCGAACCCATGCACATCTTATGGAATAGTTCAAAGTGATGAGAATACAGGCTGAACAACCCTTATCCGAGGTGCTTTGGGCCAGAAATGTTTCAGATTTCAATTTTTTTCAGATTTTGAAATATTTGCATTATACTTGCTGGTTGAGCATCACTAATCGGAAAATCTGAAATGCTCCACTGAGTATATCCTTTGAGTGTCATGTTGGCACTCAAAAAACTTCAAATTTTGGATTTTGGGATTAAGCATTTTGGATTTTGGGATTAAGATACTTAACCTATCACAGCTTATAGTCTTTATCTGGGAATGTAAGACACTCGTGAATATACATACTACAAAGCAGCAACATGAAGCACAAATGCTGGTTTCCCTTCATGAAGAACCCAGCAATGACGGCGACATTGGAGATACCGTTTTTGAGTGCTGTCAGGTGCTTCCTCACTGAACTCAATACAGCCATAAGAGACAAACGCATTATCTTCATTTTACAATAGGGTCCAACTCACTTTTTGTACTGATGCACAGGGAGGCCTTGTTGGCCGTCCCCGTCAACTTCCCCCCGAGTTTCTCGATCGTGGCCTTCATTTCATCCTTGTTCCGGGAGAGCTTCCCCAGAGTCAGGATCTTCATGTTAGCTAAAGGCTGGTCTGGGACGGGAGAAGAGAATCATTAAGCAGGGGCAGCTCTGGTGCTGCTCCCTGGAAACCCCAGGGCAGGCTGCAGGGTCCCTGCCTCAGTTCCCTTCTTTCATCAGCTTGTCCCTGGGAAAAGCCTATGTAAATATGCCATCAAGAAAGCAGAGGCCAGGACAGCAAACTGCCACCTGAACACCTACGCGCTCCTAGACCGAGAAAGAGGACGATCCGTGAAGCTCTGCCGGCCGTGAGCCAGGGCTCGCCCGTCTGCTCCACAGGCACGCTGGGAAGGCGGCATCCGCGGATGAGGGGCCGGGAGGAAGAGGGGGAGGTCACGTGGACTCCCAAATTCTGTTGTCCTTCTCCCACTATGTCTAAAAACAAACTGCAGTTCTTCTTAATTAACTCCATTTAAATATGAGACACATCCACGACAGTCCCTCAGAGCTCTGCTCAGCACAAGCACACCGAGCTGAGCTGACAGACCCAGGCAAAGCAGCAGCCTGGCGTTCAGGTGCCTAGCCCTGACCCAGGCTGGAAAGGCCTGGACAGGGGTGAGTCTCCTGTTCACTGAAAATAAGAACACAGTGCAGGTGACATATTTCTAGAACAGGAGGAACTGCAGGGAAAAGTCCTCCATGCCCTCCCTGTGAGGGCACACAACTAGGGACACTGATAGTTTAACTGAAAACAAAATCTTTGGTTTGTGTGAGAATTACAAGTGAGAGGAAGGTAGAGAGGACCCTCGAAGGAGGGGCCGGAATGCCACCCCCCCACCTGGCCCACCATACGTGCACTTGGACCCAGGTGACAAGCAGCAGAGTAGACTAGGGACGACGCAGGCACCACAGTTACCAATGGCCCCCACCCAGGGCATGGGAACAAGGTCGCTAATGGGTTCATGTTCAAGGACAGAACCCTCATCCTCTACCCACCAAATTGTGGCCTTCACCACTGGACTATCACGTGTCTCTGAGTAAATAAGCAGCAGGTCTCTTCTGCCAAAACATATACACGATCTCACTGTCTTTTGTTGGCTCAGAGCATTTCTCACTAATACTGACCAGTAACTTCCTCTGCATACAACAGAGACCCAAGCATCGCGACAGGCTCAGGAAGACTGGTGGGTGCAGGGTAGTCTGGAAGCACGAAAGCAAGGCCTGGAATGATGCTCTCTGCAGTGCAGAGTCAGGCAGGAGACCCCACTGCCACTCCAGGTAAGGCTGCCTGCCTGGCCTTTCTTAGGAGCCCCTCCCTCTTCTTGCCCCCCAGGATGCGAAAGTCATTCGTTCTTTTCAGATGTTTATGTTCTTTATGTTATGCCTTGCTGAGGGGTGCCTCAGGGCAAGGAAAGAGGCCCCTCACATGCAGGGCAGGGCTTCCGCATAGTAAGAGACCCCAGAAGGATAGATACCCTCTTTGCCAACTCCACATACCAGCAAACAGTGGGAAACTAGTCCCAGCAGGTGGCTCTAAGATCAGGGCCCCAAGCGCTATACCTGCTGCAGCAGAGGCGGTCACAGCAGCAGGCATGGAGGCTGCAGGGGGTGGGGATGCCGCTGCCACTGGAGCACTGGTTTCTGGGGGGAATATACGGTTCTGCTTTTTGACCTTCAATTTCTTGAGGTAAGAGATTTCTCGGAATTCCTAAAGAACATAAGTTTTCATTGTTAAGAAACCAGCTCTCCTTTGAAAGAAAGAACCTCCCCAAAGACAAAAAGGGAATTTAGCTTGTTGAAATTAAAGAATCTTTTTTCTTCTTACAATAAAGAATAGCACAAAATAGAAAAATGAGAGGCTTCTAGGATGCTATAGTACTTATTTCTAGTACTTCTACATTTATAATAGAGTTGGCACTGTGGCTGCTTTAAGAGAAAAATATTTTCATTTTCTTTTTTAAATCCGTTGACAATCTGGTCAGGGAACCACCGCTGGAATCTGTGACGACAATCTCCCCAGCCCCTTTTGCCCCTTCAAGAGTCATTAGGCCCACCCCATGACTCAAAGCCCCCCAAGACTGCACACGCTGGGGGAGAGATTATTACCCAAAAGGAACTCAGGGCAATCCGCCTTCCCTGTGTAAAAGGGAAAATGGCTGAGGAGACCTACAGTATTCACTACGAATCCTTCCATCGGCATAGTGCGTTCTTCATCCCAGGTGATTGACAATGGGCCTTGCTCTGAATGGTCAATTGATAAACGTCAAATACGTGAAGCTCAGGGAAAGACCACAGTTTCCATGCTCGTATGTCTTCATCCAATCCAGAACTGCCCTTCTCAGCTGTGCCCGTGTCCAGCGAGCACCAGGTGGAAAAAGAGGTTACCGAGAGCTTCCGACTGACACTGAGCACCGAATGTGTGCTTCAGAGCGCAGAGAGGTTAAGGGGTAGTTTCTGCTGTTGCGAAAGCGCCTCAGTACTGACTGCCAGCCAGACACACAAAGGCGACTTTAACACGGGAGCTACGTCCCCCGATCAGAGGAGCAGCCCGGAGGTGATGGGAGATTGGGAATACCGGAAGGCGGTGGTGGCAGTGACCTGCCAAGCCTGGCAGGCGCCAAAACAGCAGGGGACTGCCTAAGCACAGGCACCCACGTGGTGGCGTGGCGGGCAGGGAGCCCTAGGTAGCTCCCTATCACTAGGCATTCCTACAAAAAAGAATCAGAGAGCCTGGAGGTGGGGTGGGCAGAGTGGTATGTGAGAAGGGGGTGGAAGTAAGAGAGGCCACAGAAGGCTGATAGCCACATCAAAGAGGGCTCTGGGGACAAATGCCCGGGGGCAACACAATCACTGTATGGGCAGCAAGAATCCCCGGATGGAAAAATGTCTTGCATGTGCATGTATCCTTAAAAATGTATGTACATGCTCTACCACTGATACATACAATACAAAGTAGTTCACGTTGCTAATTGCCATTTTATTATTTTCTCCACAGAAGATTGTAAAAGGAATACAAACACCATATAAGGGCCTGTAAGGTTTGCATACTCAGAAAAATTGAGGAATCACTTTAAGATTTAAGGGTGGGGGAAGTGACATGGTCAGACTGACGTTAGTGTGGTCACTCAAGTAAAAGCACAGGGAGAAAACTGAGAGGGAGAGAGTGCAACTATGGCAGTAAACGGGGCAAAAACCAAGCGAGCCAAGGGCCGGTAGGAGACGCGGTTTGGTTCTCGGTGCGGAGTGAGTGGTGCCGATAGCACACCCCAAGGAACAATCCTGGGCGCTTACTGTGTGCCACTGTTCCCAGCGCTCCACACCCAGGAGTGGGCACAGGCGGTGAGTGGCAGAGTTCCCCCAACAACCCGGCCCCAGCTCCTGCTCTGAGGGCACAGGTGAGGTCCTTCCAGCACCCAGCCCCTCAGAGAGACTGCTGTAGCCCCATGAGCACGGTCCACAGGAGGCTCCCCGGCTGAGGTTTGCTGCACTGTGAGAATTCCACATGTAATTCCATTTAAAAAGGGAGAACACACAATACTAGGAGATATGTGAACTCTGCATCCAATTCTCCCTCTAGCACCAAGGCAAGGAAATGTCCTCGAGGAAAGCCCTCATTCCATACAGGCAGAAATTACTGTCTATTTATTCACTCACCATATGTCCCTCAAGTCTAGAACAGTGCCTGGCACACACAAGGCCATGAATAGAAATAAAAATAATTCATGGTCTTTGCAAACAAGAGGATCTTAGACCAAATGGACAAACCTATACTCTACACTTAGAGATGCTTTGGTTCTACATTTGTGTGGTTTGCAAACATATAGAACCAAAAACATAATTTTACATTCTGATTATGAGGACAGCCTAGTTGTAAAGATGTCTGAGGAACATGGCACTGCAATCTTGGGGACCTCAAGTGTGTACAAGCCCAGAAGGGGGCCGGGTTTTCCTGCCAACAGATCCCAAGATCCCTCCACTGTCCCCTCACCTTTGGGGTCACCCATTCCTTCCGGCTGGGTGTCTTTGTCTTGACCATGCACTTGGTCCAGGCAGTGACGTCCCCCGTACAGTAATAAGCATCACTCTTGAAGACCAGCTGGCCCGAGCATTCCTCGCAGGGAAGGAGGGCACCGAACACTATGCCATCAGCTACGCGGTCCAGGATCTGAAGCCAGGGCAGAAACACGTCAGAGAGGAAAGGAGGGACTACAGAAAGGGACATTTACAATGTGGGATGAAGAACTTGCACAGACTTCACTCACTGGGAAGAGGTTCGCTCTGGGGCTCTGAACAGCCCTGGGCAGCTGGTTTACAACGGAGCACGGATTCTTGTACTTTAAGAGACCTTATTTCCAAGTGAAGTGATGCCGTAGCCCCCTCACCCGCAGTGATTTAGAAATAGAGGAGAGCCCAGGGTAGATCGCACAAGGTGCAATTCGCCAAGCTCAGCTCCAGATAATGAGGGCAGGGGAGGGCCAGCAGTGGACACCCCTGGGCGACTGCCCTGCCAGCCCTCAGGAGGGGTCTCTACTCCCTCCACAGGCCAGCAGCCCTTGGGGAGTCTGAGCAGAAGGCAGCAGAGAGAGGGCCCCAGGCCGAAGAACATGGCATGAACATATGAGGCAAATATGTGGCCTACCAAAGCCCTCTCCAAAATTCCAGAGCAAGCATTAACATGGGGAGATGTCTGGTGGGGCCCGTGAGAGCCTGCCCCACCTGCCCCAGGGTAATGGTGAGCACAATGGCGGTGACGACCGTGCAACACAACCACGAATTTTGACTCTTCACAGTTAATACCAGCAGGTGTCCAAACGGAGGGCCTCCCACACTCCATTGGGACAGTCACTCCACAACGACTGGGTTGGCCTCACACGCGTGTCCCACTTAACACAAAGGCAGCTCACCGCCGACTCCCCAGAAGGCACTTGCTGCTTGTTGAAGATGAGCAGCTCTTTCAGGTCATTAGTCGAACACACTTTCTTTAGCTCGTCCTTGATGTTCCAGATCAGGTCGTTCTGGGCCTATGGACAAGATCCAGCAGCTGAGAGACCAGCTCTTTTCAAAGAAAGAAATGCAACTAAAGGAAAAGCCCTGGTCTTGCTGAGCCTGCATCTATACTTGTGCACCAGCTGAGCTGCCCCTCCAAAGGTAGGCTGATCAGCACAGGATTTTACTCCCAGCCACATTCCTGTGGACACCAAATTCAACTTGGAGCATGGTCTCTCAGAGAACTGCAGATGGTGGGCAAGGAAACCGCCTAGCAGTGCGGGGAAGGCTGCAGCCAGGGCACCGAGGCCCAGGAACCACTCCTGGGAGACACAGGTAAGAAGCTGGAAGCACCAGGCTGGGGCCAAGGCCCACATTTATCAGCATCTGAAGGAGGTGGGGTATGGTTGTTCCCCATCGATGTAAGAGGGAGCAGGAATGATTCCCAAACACCAATTTCCTTAACAGTATATTATATTCAGTATCATGCAAGACTATATTTAAGCTCTTCTGAAAACGGAATAGTCAATCTTTAATATTAAGTGTCTACTCTTTGTTGGACACTTTTACATGTCATCTCATTTATTCTCGCGATAATAAACCTTGCCGAGGAAGGCATTAGCCTCCTCATTTTAGAGGCCAGGATGAGTGTCCTTCCTCTCCAGGACAATGGGCAAGTTATTTACCATCTCAGCCTCAGACCTCACGCCTGTAAAATGGAGATGAAAATGCCAGCTCTACCAGGGTTGTCGGCACCAAAAGTGGATTTTAACGCGACTGTCAAAGCTGCAGGCACACACATTTGCACTTGTTTCCCAGCTTCAAGTTTAAGGGCACTCTCAATAACATTCCCTCTCTGGTTGCTCCCTGTAGCACATGCTGGGACACCAGCTAGACACGAGAGCACGAGGAAAAAGTCTAGAGGTGCAAGGTTAAATGGAAGCAGAACTACATCACCTACGTGACAATCAAGAATGGGGAGCAGCAGAAACAGATGCACAAGGGTGAGGAGGCTGAGGGAGCATTTTAATTTTCTGACTTTCTTTACATCTTTGACAAAATTGAGGAGAAAGAACACCAAACCCACTAAATGGCAAATGCAAAGTGGCACTATAGTTCGACTGCAGCCAGATTTGCCGCAAAACGGACGCCTTTTTTATCATAAGACAATCACACCTAAATAAGAATTATACTTGTGATCCTTATTTAGCAACTGGAACCAGATCAGAAATTGTTTCTAATTCTCAAACCACCAGCAAAAACTGGATACTCATATAAGAGACTCGAGCAGATGGCTCACAGAAATCCTGTTCTCAAGAAAGTGACTGTTTTCCCGATTTCCCATTTTCTGATTAATAATTTTTACTCTGCTTCAACACACACGTATTCAACAAAGTGATGTTGATGACATGTATGTTACAGTCAATGGTCAATGACCACAGATTTAATGGGCAGTTTTCTCCTGTCACTAGATGCCTTCCATTTCTTTTTAAAATGAGAGATCCTCATTTATTATAAAAAAATGTGGAAAAACTTTCTCCTCAAGTCATTCGTCTATGCTAAGAATCTCTGGCATCCTTGAATTTCATGCTGAATTTCCGACATTTGCGAGTGATTACAGAAGTGCAGGACGTACAGGGATGCGTGATTTGGCTGAAGCACGATTCTCCATCAGACCAGCGTGCGGCTGGAGGGAGGGAACAGAGTGCGCAACCCTTGCTTAGGCCTGGCTGCAGACTGGGCCTAATGTGGGCTTTCTTCCAAATAAGAATGGTTTCTTTGGGAAGAGGGAAGAAAACAATTTGGGGGGAAACCCATGCTATTTAATGACAGTTGTCACTTTGGGAATTCTCAAAGGTCTTGGTAAGAAAGACATGACCCCTGAATTTTCCTCCCAGAACGAAGAAGAGCATTGAGACAGAATGTCCAAAGGAGATGCAAAGCTCAGAACTCACCTTGAGGGCCTTTTCAAGCTTGCTGTCCTTGTCTTTTTCTTTTTTAGTTTTCTTCTTGGCCACTTCATCTGTCCCATCTACCTCATCACCTTTTCTCTTTCTGAAAGACACAGGATATAAAAGAAAGAACCGGAGCCATTAAAAATCTGACACCCAATGACTTGGGGTGTCACAGTATCTTATACCATTCAATGCCTCTCTGCAGGCCCTGCTCACACTTGTCATCTCCCAACCCACTCAGGGCTCTAGGTGTTTGCTGTCCACTCAGGCAGCATGTGCCACTGAGAAGGCAGGAGACTGTTTCCACGTCAGTTCTGCCAGCCAAGGAGGGGGGTTGTGGGTGCTCTGGGGCCTTTTACAGGATCCAGGGCTCAGGCCCCATCTGATGTCAAAAATCCCACGCATCTCCTGGCGCAAAGGAGACAGCCTAGAAGGTTCTGGCCGGGAGTATGCCAAAGGTAAGCCCATGGCTGAGGGCAGGGATTGCAGAAAAACTGCCAGAGGCTGAGCATTTCGAGCTAAAACACAGGGCCGCTCCCAAAGCCAAGAGGCCGTTTGCAGAGGTGAGGCCGTGCTGCCATGCAAAGCCCAGACCAGAAGTGGCAGCCAAAGCACCGCCAGCCAGTCTGCCCAGCTGGTTGAGCAAATACACAGCACTGAGGGTGTTAGCTGCTCCTACAACACAGGGCAGGACAGCCACAGCAACCAGGAGTCAATCTCAGCTGTCACAAAGACCTGAGTTCAAACCCTTGCACTTTTCCCTATCCATAAAATAGGGAAAACACCACCACCTTCCTTATAGCACTGTGGTGCTGGTCAAAGGAAACAGCTCGAGTACGGTGACTCGCATTGTCTGGCGCACCAGACGCGCTCGGGACATCCTGGTTGTTATCATGGCGCATACACAAGCCGATGAACTCCTACACCTGTATCACGATTGCAAGGTCCTGAGGACTTTTTGTACATTTTTTATAGACATGGGGTCTCACCATGTTGCCCAAGCTGGTCCCAAACTCCTGGGCTCAAGCGATCCTCCTGCCTCAGGCTCCCAGAGTGCTGGGATTGCAGGCACGCGCCAGGGCACCTGGCCTGAGGACTTTTGGATCTATGCCTGATTTTCCAGTTTTCTTGCACATTCCAGAGCCACATATGCTGCTGCAATCAATGAATGTGCGTGATATGAACTGAAATAACGTATGCATGGCTGCTCGGAGGAAACGTGTGGATGGCCCGGGCGAGGGCAGTGCTCGGACACGGCAGGAGTGGTCTTTACATGTATGAAGGGCTGTCTTGGGAAAGTGAAACCAGCTTGTCCATGGAGACCAGATGTTGGAAGAGGGGACAGACCACCAGGAAGGTCTCACAGGGCAGAGGGCTGTAAGAATGTGTCCCTAGAGCCCCCTGCAGTCCTTCCCTACTCTGTGCTCTGCTGCTGCTGTCCTTCAGGCTGAATCCCTGGCTTTCGGATAGTCAGCAAAGGGAAATGCAGGAGTCACGTGGAAACTTTACGGTCTTTGGGCCTCTCTCAAGCCCCTCTCTGAAGCCCAATCAGCACCCCACGGTGCTCTACCCACCCTTCGCTCTTGACTCCTGGGAGCTGCTTCTTCAGGGCTTCTTTGTCCTCTGCAGTGAGGAGGCTGAAGCCCTTAAGCTGGCTGGCACTGTACTCAGGCCGGAAACCCAGCTCCTCCCTCTTCTTGACAAAGCAGTCTGGGTGGTACCAGCGATCAATCATGCCCAGCTGTGGCTTCTCTGGGTCCAGCATCTTCTTGGACAGGCGCATCTGGCCCTGCAGGAAAAACCGTATGTGGTACCAAGGGAGCGACAGGTCCAAGCCAAGGCCTGCCCAGCAACTGGAGGACTCGAGGGCTGCTGGGATAGTTTAGCTCTCTTAGGCCACCAAGGATTGTGCTATTCTCCAGTCTCAGTGTCCCTTAAATCCCAGATGGCTGGCTATCTACCTGCCTGGACAATTGAGGAAGTGGTAACGCTTCCTTGAAGATGCTGCTGCTGATCTGGGGCAGGCGTAAGAACAGCCGGTGTGGTGCGCTGGGAGAGCTAGAGCCTCGCGCAACACCTGGGACGGCCCCCGACACAGCACACTCGCACCAGCGGGGATTTTCTGCCACTCTCACCCTCCAATGGACTCTTTAGATTCTTTACACATACGGAGCCCCCTAAGAAGGGGTAATAAAACCATAGGCAAGGCCGGGTGCGGCGGCTCACGTCTGTAATCCTAGCACTTTGGGAGGCTGAGGCGGGCGGACTGTTTGAGCTCAGGAGTTCGAAATCAGCCTGAGCAAGAGCAAGACCCAGTCTCTAATAAAAAAAAAAATAGAAAGAAATTAATCGGACAACTTAAAATATATAGAAAAAAAATTAGCCGGGCATGGTGGCACATGCCTGCAGTCCCAGCTACTCGGGAGGCTGAGGCAGGAGGATCGCTTGAGCCCAGGAGTTTGAGGTTGCTGTGAGCTAGGCTGACACCACGGCACTCTAGCCCGGGCAACACAGTGAGACTCTGTCTCAAAAAAAAAAAAAAAAACCATAGGCAAGAACCCAGTCCCATCCGCCTGCCCAGGTAACGATCCGCAGGCCTGACATTCTTGGGAGAGTTCCTTCCGTGCCTGCGAGGTCCAGACCCAGAAGACTCAGCACGAGGGGCTGCTGTCCGTGTAGGCCAAGCTACCCAACAGCACACAGCTGCTGGCATTCCCCTTGAAGACGACCTTAACTTCTGCCTCGAAGTTTTAGTGGTTGAAGGTAGGTGGAGAAAATCTAGCAATTCCACGTTTTTCCTCTCTAAACACCCACGGGCTCAGCTCACTTTCATGTACAATATCTCGAAGAGGCAGAAACCTTCAATCAATGCCTTAAATGAGTCAATAAGTACATGCACGTCACACCATAGAGGGATAAGAAGGCTGGAGGGCACAAGTCCCCCCCACCCATGTCTCAGCTATCCGCCATTCCATCTGACTGGCTGTCAGCCTTCAGGGACTAGAACTGGTGGAAAAGGCTGGTTAATGAAGTTCCTCTGATTAAACAGAAGAAAGCTAGAGGCTCACACCAGGGAAAACACACTCCTTCAACTTAATCCTACCCCAGAACGCAGACAAACAGCCTCCCCCCAGCTACTGCTGAATCCAGAAGAGACCCCTTGTGTTAATACTTTCCAAACGCTCCCAGGTATCCTAAGAGCAGGTGCAGCCACATACACGAGTACTGAACCGACCGTAATTAGGGTCAGACTCGTCTGGAAGAAAAGTGACTGTCATCTCCAGTTGGTACTAACATCTCACTTTATTTTCAACCACTGGTGTTGAGCTAGCACCCTAAAGCCCCTATTTCTTCTTTTCTCCTGAGACAGCCAATGGCACCTACTGCAAGCAATTCACGAAGGTCAGCTGGCTGTCCAAGCCCCACACTCCCACCTTTTCTATCTTCTCCATACACCCCTTGCATGTGCTTCTGTTGGACTTGGCATACTCTGCTGCAAAGTCTCCCAACGTCTTCTCCGCCTTGCCGCCACCTCCATTCTGGCTTTTGCCTGAAGAATCAAACACACAGCAATGCTCACCATATCAGCTTCACCGTTAGCTGCACGAAGGCCCCCACCCACCTCCTGCACCTCCCCAGGACCCTTGCACCCGGATGGGAGACTACAGTTGGCCCATATCATCTCCACCTGTTTGTAACAAGTATGGTTGGTTAATAAGCTTCTTTACTGGCAATGAAGTGACCTTTCTCAGACAAGCGCTTTGAAACAGCACCATGTCAGCCAGTGTTCAGCTGTCTGACCTTCTACTCTCTCCATTTCCTCTGGAGTCCCCGCCTGCACTTTGGAAAGTACTTCCTAAGTGCTTACTTAAAAGCCATACTAAATTCTAACTCAGCTTTCTAATTTCTTCTATACTTTTATTTATCAAAGTTAAATCTTACATTAAAGGGACTATCTTGATACAGATCAGACACAAGTGTATGTAAGAGTTAACGCATGGTAAAGGTATCATTTAAAATTAGTGGGGAAAAGCTGAATTATTTAATTTGGGACAAGAGCTATATTCTTTTGTTATATGAAAATAAATTCCCAGGCTGAATGTTTCCCCCTAAGATCAGAAGTAAGACAAGGCTATCTTCTCTCATCACTTCTATTATACATTGTACTGGAGGTTCTATTAAGTGCATTAAAGAAAGAAAAGAAAATAAAAGGCATAAGTTTGGAAAAGAACAAGTAAAGCCATCTCTATTTGTAGATGACATGATTATGTATGTGAGCTATCCTTAGGAATCTATTTTAAAAAGCTACTAGAACTATTAAGTGAATTTGGCAAATTTGTGGCACACAAGATTAGTGTGTAAACGTACAAAAATTTCTACATATGAGCAATGAACCTGTTGGAAAAAGAAAGCACACTGCTATTGAAATAGCTTTAAAATACATAAAATACTTGAGAGAAATTTAACAAAAGACATGCAAGATCTCTACATGAAAGCAGTAAGATTTTTCTGAAATTAAAGACCTAAATAAATGAAGAGATGTAACATGTTTATGGATTGGAAGAATCAATTTGTTAAGATGTCAATTATCTGCAATTCAATGCACAGATTTGATGAGATGTCAATCAAATTCCTAGCGGCTATAATTTTAATAGCTCCAAATTGGCAACAACCCAAAAGTCACAACAGGAAAATAGATAAACAAATTGTGATATATGCAGAGGACTACTGTTCAGCAATACGAACTAACTAATGACACATGAGATAACTTGGCTGAGTCTCACAGACATGCTGAGTGAAAGAAGTTTATGAGAGGGTATACACAATTCCTTTTTCTCCCCTGAAATTCTAAATCAGGCAAAATTAATCTAGGGGGATAAAAATCAGAACGGTGGTTACTTGAGTTGGGGAAAGAAGACTTTCTGGGGTGACAAAAAGGTCTATAACTTGATGGGAGTGTATGTTAGATGTGTGTATACATTTGTCAAAAATCACTGAACTGTATACTTAACATCTGCACAGGTAACTATGTAAAATTTTAAAATTCCAGATACAATACCAAAGACATACCACAAATGAGAAGACGGATATGACTACATAAACATTAGTCAAAGATGAAACTTTAATGTGGCAAGACATACAATAGACAAAACTAAAATAAAAATGCCAAACTGGGAAAAGTATTTGCAAAATGTTATGGCAGAGAATTAGTATCTTTTACATTTCATTAAGAAAAAGACAAAATACTCCCAAAGAAAAATAAGGCAAGGACACAAATATCAAAGTAATATAAATGGCTTAACAAAAAAGGGCTGATAAATATATGACAAAAATTCCACTTCAATTAGGGGGTTGGGGGGCTAAACTCACAACTAATGGACGCAGGGAGCATTGCAGAGGGGAAGGGCATGCCTCTAATCCTTGCTCGGGCAAGGCAAAGACATAAAATGTAACCAAAATGTTTGTACCCTCATAATAACTTGAAATAAAAAAAAAAAAAGAAAAAAAATTCCACTTCACTGGGAGTGAAATGAAAAAGAATGACAATACTAAGAAATAGTGTGGAAGTGGAGAAATGGATATATTACATATTGTAATTGATGTAACCTTTCTGAAGGCAATTTGGCACATTACACAGAAGGCCTTAAAACTGTTCAGCCCTTCGAGCAGTAATTCCACTTCTTGGAATTAAGGAAATAACCGGACAGGTGCCCAGAATATGTAAGATGTTTGCGGCATCTCTATCTGTAATATAATGAAGGCTAAAATTCTGGTCTCAAAAGCAATGTAGCCTGGAATGAATCCTGGCTCAGGCATTTACTACCGGTTGTAACCTTGGACCAGTTACCTAACTTCTTTGTGTCTGGGTTTGCTCATCTGTAAAAACTTCTGCGAGGACACAATGAAATTAATACATGTCAACTGCTTGGAATGGTGCATGAAATGTGGCAAGTCCTCACTAAACGAATATGATGCACCTTTTAAAAATAATGATGGAAATCTATAACTTTTAACATGAAAAGAGTAAATATCAAGTTTTAAAAGTAATACATAGGTCAATGCCACTAATCATTAGGAAAATGCAAATCAAAACCACAAGACACCACTTCACACACATCAAGATGGCTACTAAAAATAAATAAATAAATAAATGAGTAAGTGTATCTGTAAGAAGATGGAGAAATCGGAACTGCATCTTGCTGGTGGGAATGTAGAACGGTACAGCTGTTGTGGAAAACGGTATGGAGGTTCCTCAAAAAATTAAGCATAGACTTAAAACCACGTGATTCAGCAACTTCACTTCTGGGTATATATAGTAAAATGAAAACAGGGTCTCTAACACGTAGTTGTACACCCAGGTTCAAAGTAGCATTATTCACAACAGACAAATGTGGACATCACCCAAATGTCCACTGACATATGGATGGGTAAACCAAAACGTGGTATATACATAAAATGAATGATTATCATGCCTTTAAAAAGAAGGAAATTCTGACATGTGCTACAACATGGGCGAACCTAGAAGAACTATGCCGAATGAAATAAGCCAGACACAAAGGACAAATACTGTCTGATTCTACTCAGATGAGGTACCTAGAGTTGTCACCAGGGGCCGGGAGCAGAGAGGACTGGGGAGTTATGTTTAATGGATACAGAGTTTCATTTGGGAAGATGAAAAATTCTGGAAATGGATGGAGATGATGGTTGTATAACAATGTGAATGTACTTAACGCCACTGAATTCTACATTTAAAAAGGGTTAAGATAAATTTTATGATATGTATATTTTGCCACAAAAAAAGGGTAATTGAGTATTGAATCATACCCAGATTGGATCCCATTTCCACAGGAAAGAAAAAAAACCCATCACTCACACACACGAATCAGTATTTTCTGAGACACTCCACAATGTTAACAATATAAATTACAGGATCTGGGATATGAATTCAAATTTTCATGGGTCTAAAAATAGTAAGTTAGGCTCTTTGGATGAAAAATCCTGGAAAATTAGTATGCTGTATTGTAACTTTATGCTTATGGTATCACAAAACAGACACATTTTCAGTAAAATTGTTATGCCTTTTCATATTACAAAATTATAATTAGGTATAAATTATAGCTAGATACAACATATACAGATCCCTAAACCTAAAACTTCCACTATCCTGAATACAAAAGGGAAAACAGCCACAGAATAAGAAAAATATTATACCCTGATACTCTGCTGAAACACCACACTCAACCCTCTGGCCCCTTCTTGGCAAATTTACTGTTATTTTTATCCACAATACTAAGCAGTGTTACACTGATCTTTCAGTTTCCAGCAGAACAGAAGCAGCTCGAGTCAAACATACCAACAGCTGCAAGAAGGATGGGCAGAGAGAGAAAACACGCTTCAGCACAGGCACAAACAGTTCCCCGAGGGAAGACAGCTGAGTTCCTATGAATGCCCTAGAATCATGAGATAGGTTAAACTGGGTCAATTTAGCAAGGTAGAGAAATGAGAATGCAGTCTCAAAAGATTTCCCTCACAAAGTGCTGAAGGCCATGCACAGTGGCTCATGCCTGTAATCCCAGCACTTTGAGACCCTGAGGTGGGAAGACTGTTTGAAGCCAGGAGTTTGAGACCAGCCTGGACAACATTGCAAGACCCCACTCTACAAAAAATAAACAGAACATTAGCCAGGTGTAGTGGCACTTGCCTGTAGTCCTAACTACTTGAGAGGCTGAGGTGGGCGGACTGCTTGAGCCCAGGAGGTTTGAGGCTGCAGTGGGCTGTGCTGGTGCCACTGCACTCCAGCCTGCGCAACAGAGCGAGACCCTGCCTCTTAAAAAAAAAAAAAAAAAAAAAAGTGATGAAAACGGACTTTTTAAAATGTAAAGGCACCCAGCAAGTTAGTCTGTCGACATTGACAAGGTGGTTCAAAAATTTATGCAGAGGCAAAAGACTCAGAGCAGATAAAACAGCACTGAAGGAGAACAAAGCTGAAGGACTGATAGGACCTGACTTAAAGACTTTCTGTGAAGCCACAGAAATCAACACGGTGTGGTCTTGGCAAGAGAACAGACAAGTAGATCAAAGGAACAAACAGGGAACCCAGAAATAGACCTACACAAATGTAGTCCACTGGCAATAACGGAGAAAAGACAGTCTTTTCAACAAATGGTACTGGAACAACTGGCCATCCATATGCAAAAAAATGAATCCAGACACAGACCTTACACCCTCCACAAAATGTAACTCAAAATCAATTACTGACCTAAATGTAAAACACAAAACTACAAAACTAGAATATAGGAGAAAATCTAGATGACCTTGGGCCCAGTGATGACTTTTTAGGAACACCACCAAAGACACCATCTGTGAAAGGAGTAACTGACTTTCATCACCAGGAAATGGAGGCTATCCCCCCAAAACAAAAGTAAGTGATAAGTTAGATTTCATTATAATGAAAAACTTACCTGTGAAAGACTCTGTCAAGAGAATGGGAAAGACGACCAGACACACAATTGGAGAAATTATTTGCAAAAGACATGTACGATAAAGGCTGTTATTCAAAATATACAAAGAACTACTAAAACTCACCGTAAGAAAGCAAACAGTCTAATCAAGAATGGGCAAAAGGTCTGAACAGACACGTCACCAAAGAAGACATACAGATGGAAAACAGGCATATGAGATGTTTGATATGATTATGGCATTGGGAAATGCAAATTAAAATAATGAAATACTATGCACGTATCAGAATGGCCCGAATCCAACACTATGACAACACCAAATGCTAGCAAAGATGTAGAATGACAGAACTCTCATTCATTACTGGTGGGAACACAAACGGTTCAGCCGTTTTGGAAGACAGTTTGGCAGTTTATTACAAAACTAAACATACTCTGATCATACAATCCAGCAATTGTGTGTGCTCTTTGGTATTAACCCAAATGAGTTGAAAACTTATGTCTACACAAAAACCTGCACCTGGATGTTTATAGCAGCTTTGTTCACAATTACCAAAACTTAGAAGCCACCAAGACCTCCCTTGACAGGTGAATGGATAAACTGTAGTACAACCACATATCGCAGTATTATTTGGCGCTAAAAAGAAATAAGCTATCAAGCCATAAAAAGATATGGAGGAATCTTAAATACGTAATACTAAGTGAAAAAAGCCAATCCAAAAAGTCTACCTACTATATGATTCCAAATATACAATATATTGGAAAAAGCAAAACTATAGAGAAAGTAAAAAGATCAGTGGTTGCCAGGGGCTAGAGGGGAGGAGGGATGAACAGGCAGAGCACAGGGGATTTGGGGGGCAGTGAAACTACTCTGTATGACGCCACAGTGGTAGACACGTCCATATACATTTGTGAAAAATGACAACGTACAATACCAGAGTGAACCCTAACACAAACTACGGATTTTAGATGACAACGATGAGTCAGTGCAGGTTCATCACCCAAAACAAATGTACCCTCTGGTGGGGATGTCGATGACTGGCAAGGGGTATACGGGGATGCTCTGTATTTTGCTCAGTTTTGCTGTGAACCTAAAACTGCTCTAAATAAATAAAATATATTTTCGAAAAAAGCTTAAACAGACCAATGGATTAGAAATTTTAAAAAGAATCCCAAAATATAGAGATTTTTGTATATGATAAAAGAAGCCTCTCAAATCAATGAGGGAAAAGATCAGCATGTCAATAAATGGAGTTGGGAAAACTAGGTTGTCATCCGGAAAAAAATAAAATTGGAGTCATGCCTCATACCACTTACCAATACACACCTGGATAAATTCCAAAGAGATTACATATTTAAATGTTAAAATAAAAGAAAGAACCATAAAACCACATGTACTGGACGCAGTCCATCCCTCCCCAGGGCCGGGCTACGTGCTCAGTGGCCAACAGTGGCCGCTGGTGCCGCAGCCTGGCTCCCTAACACTGCCACGACTCAGGGCAGCACCAGGCCCCGGCACTGCCTCCAGTCACCACCACAGGAGGAAACACAGCACGTGGGCAACAGGCCGACTCTGTCAAACCCAGGGAGCCTCTGACTCTTCCTGCCATTTTCAGATATAGATGAATCTCTGGCCTCTGGGCTCTGACTGTGCCGAGAGTCTGTGTGACACAATCCCAGAGTGCAGAGCAGCAATGGCACTTGGGACAAGCCTGGACCAACGAGACAAGAGAAAGAATCAATGGATAACACCTCTCCTTCCTCCTCCTCCAAGGGGCTCGTCTGACACTTAGTGGCAAAAGACCTGTGTGAAGGCATCCCTGCGTGACCAAGCCACTGGCTGTCTCTCACCCCAGCCGTGGGCAGCTTGATAATATGCTGCCTTGTAAAGACCTAGCGTTACATCTCCTAATAAAGCATTTAATGGCTCTGCTTTATGCTCTGTTGTCTAAGACATAAAAAGAGGAAACTATGTGGGGTGCGGTGGCTCACGCCTATAATCCTAGCACTCTGGGAGGCTGAGGCGGGAGGACTGCTTGAGGTCAGGAGTTCGAGACCAGCCTGAGCAAGAGTGAGACCCTGTCTCTAGTAAAATAGAAAAATTAGCTGAGCAACTAAAAATAGAAAAAATTAGCTGGGCATGGTGGTGTGAGCCTATAGTGCCAGCTACTCGGGAGGCTGAGGCAGCAGGATTCCTTGAGCCCAGGAATTTGAGGTTGCTGTGAGCTAGGCTGATGTCACAGCACTCTAGCCCAGGCAAACAAAGCGAGACTCTGCCTCAAAAAAAAAAAAAAAAAGGAGGAAACTATGGAGACAGTAAAAAGATGAGTGGTGGCCAGAGGTTAAGGGGAGGGAGAGAGAGATAAACAGGTAGAGCACAGAGGACTTTGAGGGCAGTGAAACTGCTCTGTATGATGCTAGGATGATGGGTGCATGCTCATCACACATTTGTCCAAACCCACAGAATGCACAGTACCAGGAGTGAACTATGGACTCTGGGTGATAATGATGTGTCAATGGAGGTTCACCAATTCTAACCAATGTGCCCCTCTGGTGGGGGATGTTGACAGTGGGGTAGACCGTGGGCGGGGGGGAACAAGGTACATGGGAACTCTCTGTACTTCGCTTAATTTTGCTGTGAACCTAAAACTGCTTTGAAAAAGAAAGCATTAAGAAGAAAAACAAAACAGATTTAAAGGCTACATTCCAAGCATCTGGGAAAATAAAATACCAAACATCACGCAACAGACAATGCCGAGTCAATGAGGTGCTGCTGAAATAACATCTGCACCATGTTCTTGATCTGCACATGTGGGGGACAGAGAGGGCAGGCTGGGGGACTTTTCTTTGCCCTGACCCCCCCGGAAGCCTCGGGGTCAGAGGCCAAACACCCACTGCCTCCCCAGTCTGTACACACCAGGCACTCCTCCAGCTTCCGCAGTCTTCTTCACTTTCTGCTGGTCGTCCCACCGCAGCTCAGAGAACCCATCCACCTCAACGTCAGGGTGCCGGATAGAGTGGCCCACCTTCCAGAAGCAGGAGAAGTGGTACCAGTGCGGGACTTTTCCATCAAACATGGGCGACTAGAAGGAAGGGAATCGGAAGGAGGCAAGTGAGCAGTGAACCTCTGACTCAGACCCGCTAGACCCGCACCCCAACCCCAGCAGCGGAGCAGCACATGAAACTCTGCTCTCTCCTGTGGAAGGAGGACAGCCCTCACACCTCCCACGAGCAGCTGCGAGTGGATGGGAAGCAGCACCCTTCTCAAGATCTTCCCGACAGCTTAGAAGACTGCTGCCTGCTGTTCCTGAGCCCAGACTCTTGGGACACGAAACAGCCATGTGGCTTTATAGAACCAAGCTCTGCTCCACGCCCCTTTTAACCACACACGGTTACATTCAGTGATGATCTGCCTCATTGCCCAGTGAACCGCACACAGGACAGCCATTCCGTGCCAGACTCCGCTGCCTCTGCTGGGAAAGGCCAGACGACGCTCCAGGCGTGCCAGGCCTCGAAGGGCCTGTGTGGCCCAGAAAGGGCTCTGTAAGTGCCTCTGCAGTTAAGAGTAACAAGGAACAAGACCCAGATAATGAGCGAGGCAGAGAAAATGTGTCAGAACACAGTGTCGGGCTCGCAGCAGCCACATAGATGTGTGGAATGCACTGGCGTCTGGGAGAGGAGCATGAGCACGGACAGTCCCGCCGGCGGAGCGAGACTGTCAGCTGCCCACTGTCCTGCAGGGTGTCGTTTCCCAGGTGCAAGAACTAGAAGTCCAGCCATATAAGGCAGGCCAGTGTCTCCTCTCGAGGTGGTTTTCTTTCCTGAGATGCTTCCCATTTGGGTTGGCACTGACTTGGCACCAGGCCTTTCACTGTGACAGGGCCACATTCTGCTCCCAGGCCCTGAGCATGGTCTGGCTTTATAGAATGGACAGCGACAGTGCCTGGGAAGGGGCGGAGGACACTCCTGTGAAGGAGTACCCTTCACAAGCCCTCTGTGTAACCCCACAACCTGCCTGTAGGACCCAGCACCCCCATGTCATGGAAGGAGACAGTGGGGCAGGAAAACCTTCCCTAGGGGTTGGTGGTAACACAGGCAGCTAATGAATAATCTGACGCCATGGTTCTTCCCAATACACCACATTGCCTGGCAGGAAGAGCTACTTAAAAATATACAAACTGCTGTGACTCAAGTAAGGGAGCCCCTAAACATCTTTTACAGAACTCAAAGCTAAATGTTATGCAGATGTAGTAAGAATATTAAAACAGCATTAAAAATAAACACTGTGCCAAACTTTTAGGATGGAGCTGTGGGGACAGGAAAAACATTCTGGAAAAGCAGTGACAAAGTATCCCACTAGCCCTCTCCCTCCGAGTGGCCTCTTTCTGGACTAACATATTAAAATGTAAGGCTAAGGCTGTGGCACTGCAGACTCCACAGCATCAACTGCTGGGTCTAGAATGCTCCCAGCCCTGCTGAGAGCATGTCCTCAGGACCCCCCTTCCCCTCCCACCGCTCCCCGCAGTGGAGAGCCATACATCTGGGTGATGGTCTGATAACGTCTGCATCCTGCACTGGGCTAGACGCTATTGAAGTGGTGGGAGGCTTGCCTTGTTAGGGTCTAGCAACGCCTGTCACAGAGGGCACATGAACAATGTTTGCTGAATGCTCCAAATCAGAGGGAAGAAAGGAGGAAGGGTAGGGGAATTCCTGCTGTGGAAAAGATGGTCCCTCCAAACCAAACACCAAAGATGGTCCATTCCCCCAAACCAGACAACAAGTGGCATTTCTGAGAGCAGACTCATGCTCTAGCTCTCAAACTTTGTACTGATAAGGAAAACCCCCATCTATTACTTGGCACATCAGCTACCTGAGACCCCCAGCCCTCATGGAAGATCCACATCAGCATAGTACTAACCTATTACCTGGCCCATCAACTAACCTATTACCTGACACATCGACTAACTATTACCTTAGCCATCTTTGACCCGACCCCTCAGGCCACCCCAACTTAATGAAAGCGGGAAAAATCAGGTAGACAGGGCTCAGAATTTGGTGGTAAGACCCCTCTGAGCCCCTCTCTGACTCTCCGTGTGCTGCTCAGTTTGTCCTCGGGACCACATGCTGTAACACTTGCTGTAACATTTTGATTCCCTGACTGGGAAAACCAACCGCGCTGGCCCATTGAAGCCCCTAGTTTGGGGATGGGTGCAGTGACTGGCAGGACCTTGGCGACAGAAGCAAACCGGTGCCAATCGCCATTTTGTGGAATATCTTCCCTCCTCAGGAGCTCCCGCCTGCGGCGGGGTCCCGAACCCACCTGGACACGCCGGAGGGAAGGACAAGTCAAATCAGGTCTGGAGGCACCGGAGCAGGTAAGGTCTCAGGACCCGTACGAGTCAGGCCCCTCAGACGATGGAAGAGGAGCTTGATCACCTCCTGAGTGCAGGTAGTTCCCAGGGCGGGAATGTGTGACCCCTGCCTGTCTGAACGCGAGAGTCAAGACTGACTGTGGTCCCAC